>NW_022279614.1:304138-608276 GCF_009193385.2 Nasonia vitripennis | reverse complement strand
AGGGGTTAAGTTGGTTAGGGGTAGGTGATTTGTTGGCTTCTGGCGTGTGGCTTAATTAGTTTGAGAAATAATAAAACGATTTATCTCGCTGTTCCCAGGGTTAGTTAGTCTGCTTGTGGTTTGGTAGGGGTGGTTTCTAGGGGTTCAGCGGGTTAGGGGTAAGTATTTAGGTTATTAGCTGGCTCATGGTGTGTGGTTTAATTATTTTAATAAAAAATAAAGCGATTTACCTCGCTGTTCCCAGGGTTAGGCTAGTTAGCCTGCTTGTGGTTTGGTAGGTGTGGTTTCTAGGGGTTAAGTTGGTTAGGGCTAGGTCATTTGTTGGCTTCTGGCGTGTGGCTTAATTATTTTGAGAAATAATAAAACGATTTATCTCGCTGTTCCCAGGGTTAGGTTAGTTAGTCTGCTTGTGGTTTGGTAGGGGTGGTTTCTAGTGGTAGGGGGGTGAGTGGTTAGGTGGTTAGCTGGCTTATTGTGTGTGGCTTTATTAGTTTAAGAAAAAATTAAGCGATTTAACTCGCTGTTCCCAGGGTTAGGCTAGTTAGCCTGATTGTGGTTTGGTAGGTGTGGTTTCTATGGGTAGGGGGGTGAGTGTTTAGGTGGTTAGCTGGCTTATGGTGTATAGTTTAATTATTTTAAGAAAAAATAAAGCGATTTAACTTGCTGTTCCCAGCGGTAGTCTAGTTAGCCTGCTTGTGGTTTGGTAGGGGTGGTTTCTAGGGGTAGGGGGTGAATGGTTAGGTGATTAGCTGGCTTATAGTGTGTGGCTCTATTATTTTAAGAAAAAATAAAACGATTTAGCACGCTGTTCCCAGGGTTAGGTTAGTTAGCCTGCTTGCGGTTTGGTAGGTGTGGTTTCTAGGGGAGGGGGGTGTGTGTTTAGGTGGTGAGCTGGCTTATGGTGTGTGTGGCTTTATGATTTTAATAAAAAATAAAGCGATTTATCTCGCTGTTCCCAGGGTTAGGATAGTTAGCCTGCTTGTGGTTTGGTAGGTGTGGTTTCTAGGGGTTCAGCGGGTTAGGGGTAGGTATTTAGGTTATTAGCTGGCACATGGTGTGTGGTTTAATTATTTTAATAAAAAATAAAGCGATTTACCTCGCTGTTCCCAGGGTTAGGCTAGTTAGCCTGTTTGTGGTTTGGTAGGTGTGGTTTCTAGGGGTTCAGCGGGTGAGGGGTAGGTATTTAGGTTATTCGCTGGCTCATGGTGTGTGGTTTAATTATTTTAATAAAAAATAAAGCGATTTACCTCGCTGTTCCCAGGGTTAGGCTAGTTAGCCTGCTTGTGGTTTGGTAGGTGTGGTTTCTAGGGGTTAAGTTGGTTAGGGGTAGGTGATTTGTTGGCTTCTGGCGTGTGGCTTAATTAGTTTGAGAAATAATAAAACGATTTATCTCGCTGTTCCCAGGGTTAGGTTAGTTAGTCTGCTTGTGGTTTGGTAGGGGTGGTTTCTAGGAGTTCAGCGGGTTAGGGGTAAGTATTTAGGTTATTAGCTGGCTCATGGAGTGTGGTTTAATTATTTCAAGAAAAAATAAAGCCATTTATCTGGCTGTTCCCTGGGTTAGGCTAGTTAGCCTGCTTGTGGTTTGGTAGGTGTGGTTTCTAGGGGTTCAGCGGGTGAGGGGTAGGTATTTAGGTTATTAGCTGGCTCATGGTGTGTGGTTTAATTATTTTAATAAAAAATAAAGCGATTTACCTCGCTGTTCCCAGGGTTAGGCTAGTTAGCCTGCGTGTAGTTTGGTAGGTGTGGTTTCTAGGGGTTAAGCGGCTTAGGGGTAGGTATTTAGGTGATTTGTTGGCTTCTGGCGTGTGGCTTAATTATTTTGAGAAAAAATGAAACGATTTATCTCGCTGTTCCCAGGGTTAGGTTAGTTAGTCTGCTTGTGGTTTGGTAGGGGTGGTTTCTAGGGGTTCAGCGGGTTTGGGGTAAGTATTTAGGTTATTAGCTGGCTCATGGTGTGTGGTTTAATTATTTCAAGAAAAAATAAAGCCATTTATCTGGCTGTTCCCTGGGTTAGGCTAGTTAGCCTGCTTGTGGTTTGGTAGGTGTGGTTTCTAGGGGTTCAGCGGGTGAGGGGTAGGTATTTAGGTTATTAGCTGGCTCATGGTGTGTGGTTTAATTATTTTAATAAAAAATAAAGCGATTTACCTCGCTGTTCCCAGGGTTAGGCTAGTTAGCCTGCTTGTGGTTTGGTAGGTGTGGTTTCTAGGGGTTAAGTTGGTTAGGGGTAGATGATTTGTTGGCTTCTGGCGTGTGGCTTAATTAGTTTGAGAAATAATAAAACGATTTATCTCGCTGTTCCCAGGGTTAGGTTAGTTAGTCTGCTTGTGGTTTGGTAGGGGTGGTTTCTAGGAGTTCAGCGGGTTAGGGGTAAGTATTTAGGTTATTAGCTGGCTCATGGAGTGTGGTTTAATTATTTCAAGAAAAAATAAAGCCATTTATCTGGCTGTTCCCTGGGTTAGGCTAGTTAGCCTGCTTGTGGTTTGGTAGGTGTGGTTTCTAGGGGTTCAGCGGGTGAGGGGTAGGTATTTAGGTTATTAGCTGGCTCATGGTGTGTGGTTTAATTATTTTAATAAAAAATAAAGCGATTTACCTCGCTGTTCCCAGGGTTAGGCTAGTTAGCCTGCGTGTAGTTTGGTAGGTGTGGTTTCTAGGGGTTAAGCGGCTTAGGGGTAGGTATTTAGGTGATTTGTTGGCTTCTGGCGTGTGGCTTAATTATTTTGAGAAAAAATGAAAAGATTTAGCTCGCTGTTCCCAGGGTTAGGCTAGTTAGCCTGCTTGTGGTTTGGTAGGTGTGGTTTCTAGGGGTTCAGCGGGTTAGGGGTAGGTATTTAGGTTATTAGCTGGCTCATGGTGTGTGGTTTAATTATTTTAATAAAAAATAAAGCGATTTACCTCGCTGTTCCCAGGGTTAGGCTAGTTAGCCTGCTTGTGGTTTGGTAGGTGTGGTTTCTAGGGGTTAAGTTGGTTAGGGCTAGGTCATTTGTTGGCTTCTGGCGTGTGGCTTAATTATTTTGAGAAATAATAAAACGATTTATCTCGCTGTTCCCAGGGTTAGGTTAGTTAGTCTGCTTTTGGTTTGGTAGGGGTGGTTTCTAGTGGTAGGGTGGTGAGTGGTTAGGTGGTTAGCTGGCTTATTGTGTGTGGCTTTATTAGTTTAAGAAAAAATTAAGCGATTTAACTCGCTGTTCCCAGGGTTAGGCTAGTTAGCCTGCTTGTGGTTTGGTAGGTGTGGTTTCTATGGGTAGGGGGGTGAGTGTTTAGGTGGTTAGCTGGCTTATGGTGTATAGTTTAATTATTTTACGAAAAAATAAAGCGATTTAACTTGCTGTTCCCAGCGGTAGTCTAGTTAGCCTGCTTGTGGTTTGGTAGGGGTGGTTTCTAGGGGTAGGGGGTGAATGGTTAGGTGATTAGCTGGCTTATAGTGTGTGGCTCTATTATTTTAAGAAAAAATAAAACGATTTAGCACGCTGTTCCCAGGGTTAGGTTAGTTAGCCTGCTTGCGGTTTGGTAGGTGTGGTTTCTAGGGGAGGGGGGTGTGTGTTTAGGTGGTTAGCTGGCTTATGGTGTGTGTGGCTTTATGATTTTAATAAAAAATAAAGCGATTTACCTCGCTGTTCCCAGGGTTAGGCTAGTTAGCCTGCGTGTAGTTTGGTAGGTGTGGTTTCTAGGGGTTAAGCGGCTTAGGAGTAGGTATTTAGGTCATTTGTTGGCTTCTGGCGTGTGGCTTAATTATTTTGAGAAATAATAAAACGATTTATCTCGCTGTTCCCAGGGTTAGGTTAGTTAGTCTGCTTTTGGTTTGGTAGGGGTGGTTTCTAGTGGTAGGGTGGTGAGTGGTTAGGTGGTTAGCTGGCTTATTGTGTGTGGCTTTATTAGTTTAAGAAAAAATTAAGCGATTTAACTCGCTGTTCCCAGGGTTAGGCTAGTTAGCCTGCTTGTGGTTTGGTAGGTGTGGTTTCTATGGGTAGGGGGGTGAGTGTTTAGGTGGTTAGCTGGCTTATGGTGTATAGTTTAATTATTTTACGAAAAAATAAAACGATTTAACTTGCTGTTCCCAGCGGTAGTCTAGTTAGCCTGCTTGTGGTTTGGTAGGGGTGGTTTCTAGGGGAGGGGGGTGAGTGTTTAGGTGGTTAGCTGGCTTATGGTGTGTGTGGCTTTATGATTTTAATAAAAAATAAAGCGATTTACCTCGCTGTTCCCAGGGTTAGGCTAGTTAGCCTGCGTGTAGTTTGGTAGGTGTGGTTTCTAGGGGTTAAGCGGCTTAGGGGTAGGTATTTAGGTGATTTGTTGGCTTCTGGCGTGTGGCTTAATTATTTTGAGAAAAAATGAAAAGATTTAGCTCGCTGTTCCCAGGGTTAGGCTAGTTAGCCTGCTTGTGGTTTGGTAGGTGTGGTTTCTAGGGGTTCAGCGGGTTAGGGGTAGGTATTTAGGTTATTAGCTGGCTCATGGTGTGTGGTTTAATTATTTTAATAAAAAATAAAGCGATTTACCTCGCTGTTCCCAGGGTTAGGCTAGTTAGCCTGCTTGTGGTTTGGTAGGTGTGGTTTCTAGGGGTTAAGTTGGTTAGGGCTAGGTCATTTGTTGGCTTCTGGCGTGTGGCTTAATTATTTTGAGAAATAATAAAACGATTTATCTCGCTGTTCCCAGGGTTAGGCTAGTTAGCCTGCTTGTGGTTTGGTAGGTGTGGTTTCTAGGGGTTAAGTTGGTTAGGGGTAGGTGATTTGTTGGCTTCTGGCGTGTGGCTTAATTAGTTTGAGAAATAATAAAACGATTTATCTGGCTGTTCCCTGGGTTAGGCTAGTTAGCCTGCTTGTGGTTTGGTAGGTGTGGTTTCTAGGGGTTCAGCGGGTGAGGGGTAGGTATTTAGGTTATTAGCTGGCTCATGGTGTGTGGTTTAATTATTTTAATAAAAAATAAAGCGATTTACCACGCTGTTCCCAGGGTTAGGCTAGTTAGCCTGCGTGTAGTTTGGTAGGTGTGGTTTCTAGGGGTTAAGCGGCTTAGGGGTAGGTATTTAGGTGATTTGTTGGCTTCTGGCGTGTGGCTTAATTATTTTGAGAAAAAATGAAAAGATTTAGCTCGCTGTTCCCAGGGTTAGGCTAGTTAGCCTGCTTGTGGTTTGGTAGGTGTGGTTTCTAGGGGTTCAGCGGGTTAGGGGTAGGTATTTAGGTTATTAGCTGGCTCATGGTGTGTGGTTTAATTATTTTAATAAAAAATAAAGCGATTTACCTCGCTGTTCCCAGGGTTAGGCTAGTTAGCCTGCTTGTGGTTTGGTAGGTGTGGTTTCTAGGGGTTAAGTTGGTTAGGGCTAGGTCATTTGTTGGCTTCTGGCGTGTGGCTTAATTATTTTGAGAAATAATAAAACGATTTATCTCGCTGTTCCCAGGGTTAGGTTAGTTAGTCTGCTTTTGGTTTGGTAGGGGTGGTTTCTAGTGGTAGGGTGGTGAGTGGTTAGGTGGTTAGCTGGCTTATTGTGTGTGGCTTTATTAGTTTAAGAAAAAATTAAGCGATTTAACTCGCTGTTCCCAGGGTTAGGCTAGTTAGCCTGCTTGTGGTTTGGTAGGTGTGGTTTCTATGGGTAGGGGGGTGAGTGTTTAGGTGGTTAGCTGGCTTATGGTGTATAGTTTAATTATTTTACGAAAAAATAAAGCGATTTAACTTGCTGTTCCCAGCGGTAGTCTAGTTAGCCTGCTTGTGGTTTGGTAGGGGTGGTTTCTAGGGGTAGGGGGTGAATGGTTAGGTGATTAGCTGGCTTATAGTGTGTGGCTCTATTATTTTAAGAAAAAATAAAACGATTTAGCACGCTGTTCCCAGGGTTAGGTTAGTTAGCCTGCTTGCGGTTTGGTAGGTGTGGTTTCTAGGGGAGGGGGGTGTGTGTTTAGGTGGTTAGCTGGCTTATGGTGTGTGTGGCTTTATGATTTTAATAAAAAATAAAGCGATTTACCTCGCTGTTCCCAGGGTTAGGCTAGTTAGCCTGCGTGTAGTTTGGTAGGTGTGGTTTCTAGGGGTTAAGCGGCTTAGGAGTAGGTATTTAGGTGATTTGTTGGCTTCTGGCGTGTGGCTTAATTATTTTGAGAAAAAATGAAAAGATTTAGCTCGCTGTTCCCAGGGTTAGGCTAGTTAGCCTGCTTGTGGTTTGGTAGGTGTGGTTTCTAGGGGTTCAGCGGGTGAGGGGTAGGTATTTAGGTTATTAGCTGGCTCATGGTGTGTGGTTTAATTATTTTAATAAAAAATAAAGCGATTTACCTCGCTGTTCCCAGGGTTAGGCTAGTTAGCCTGCGTGTAGTTTGGTAGGTGTGGTTTCTAGGGGTTAAGCGGCTTAGGGGTAGGTATTTAGGTGATTTGTTGGCTTCTGGCGTGTGGCTTAATTATTTTGAGAAAAAATGAAACGATTTATCTCGCTGTTCCCAGGGTTAGGTTAGTTAGTCTGCTTGTGGTTTGGTAGGGGTGGTTTCTAGGGGTTCAGCGGGTTAGGGGTAAGTATTTAGGTTATTAGCTGGCTCATGGTGTGTGGTTTAATTATTTCAAGAAAAAATAAAGCCATTTATCTGGCTGTTCCCTGGGTTAGGCTAGTTAGCCTGCTTGTGGTTTGGTAGGTGTGGTTTCTAGGGGTTCAGCGCGTGAGGGGTAGGTATTTAGGTTATTAGCTGGCTCATGGTGTGTGGTTTAATTATTTTAATAAAAAATAAAGCGATTTACCTCGCTGTTCCCAGGGTTAGGCTAGTTAGCCTGCTTGTGGTTTGGTAGGTGTGGTTTCTAGGGGTTAAGTTGGTTAGGGGTAGGTGATTTGTTGGCTTCTGGCGTGTGGCTTAATTAGTTTGAGAAATAATAAAACGATTTATCTCGCTGTTCCCAGGGTTAGGTTAGTTAGTCTGCTTGTGGTTTGGTAGGGGTGGTTTCTAGGAGTTCAGCGGGTTAGGGGTAAGTATTTAGGTTATTAGCTGGCTCATGGAGTGTGGTTTAATTATTTCAAGAAAAAATAAAGCCATTTATCTGGCTGTTCCCTGGGTTAGGCTAGTTAGCCTGCTTGTGGTTTGGTAGGTGTGGTTTCTAGGGGTTCAGCGGGTGAGGGGTAGGTATTTAGGTTATTAGCTGGCTCATGGTGTGTGGTTTAATTATTTTAATAAAAAATAAAGCGATTTACCTCGCTGTTCCCAGGGTTAGGCTAGTTAGCCTGCGTGTAGTTTGGTAGGTGTGGTTTCTAGGGTTTAAGCGGCTTAGGGGTAGGTATTTAGGTGATTTGTTGGCTTCTGGCGTGTGGCTTAATTATTTTGAGAAAAAATGAAAAGATTTAGCTCGCTGTTCCCAGGGTTAGGCTAGTTAGCCTGCTTGTGGTTTGGTAGGTGTGGTTTCTAGGGGTTCAGCGGGTTAGGGGTAGGTATTTAGGTTATTAGTTGGCTCATGGTGTGTGGTTTAATTATTTTAATAAAAAATAAAGCGATTTACCTCGCTGTTCCCAGGGTTAGGCTAGTTAGCCTGCTTGTGGTTTGGTAGGTGTGGTTTCTAGGGGTTAAGGTGGTTAGGGCTAGGTCATTTGTTGGCTTTTGGCGTGTGGCTTAATTATTTTGAGAAATAATAAAACGATTTATCTCGCTGTTCCCAGGGTTAGGTTAGTTAGTCTGCTTGTGGTTTGGTAGGGGTGGTTTCTAGTGGTAGGGGGGTGAGTGGTTAGGTGGTTAGCTGGCTTATTGTGTGTGGCTTTATTAGTTTAAGAAAAAATTAAGCGATTTAACTCGCTGTTCCCAGGGTTAGGCTAGTTAGCCTGCTTGTGGTTTGGTAGGTGTGGTTTCTATGGGTTCAGCGGGTTAGGGGTAGGTATTTAGGTTATTGGCTGGCTCATGGTGTGTGGTTTAATTATTTCAAGAAAAAATAAAGCTATTTATCTGGCTGTTCCCTGGGTTAGGCTAGTTAGCCTGCTTGTGGTTTGGTAGGTGTGGTTTCTAGGGGTTCAGCGGGTTAGGTGTAGGTATTTAGGTTATTAGCTGTCTCATGGTGTGTGGCTTTATTAGTTTAAGAAAAAATTAAGCGATTTAACTCGCTGTTCCCAGGGTTAGGCTAGTTAGCCTGCTTGTGGTTTGGTAGGTGTGGTTTCTATGGGTTCATCGGGTTAGGGGTAGGTATTTAGGTTATTGGCTGGCTCATGGTGTGTGGTTTAATTATTTCAAGAAAAAATAAAGCTATTTATCTGGCTGTTCCCTGGGTTAGGCTAGTTAGCCTGCTTGTGGTTTGGTAGGTGTGGTTTCTAGGGGTTCAGCGGGTTAGGCGTAGGTATTTAGGTTATTAGCTGTCTCATGGTGTGTGGCTTTATTAGTTTAAGAAAAAATTAAGCGATTTAACTCGCTGTTCCCAGGGTTAGGCTAGTTAGCCTGCTTGTGGTTTGGTAGGTGTGGTTTCTACGGGTTAAGCGGGTTAGGGGTAGGTATTTAAGTGATTTGTTGGCTTCTGGCGTGTGGCTTAATTATTTTGAGAAAAAATAAAACGATTTTACTCGCTGTTCCCAGGGTTAGGCTAGTTAGCCTGCTTGTGGTTTGGTTGGGGTGGTTTCTAGTGGTTAAGCGGGTTAGGGGTTGGTATTTAGGTTATTAGCTGGCTTATGGTGTGTGGCTTAATTATTTTGAGAAAAAATAATGCGATTTAACTTGCTGTTCCCAGGGTTAGGCTAGTTTGGCTGCTTGTGGTTTGGTATGGGTGGCTTCTAGGGGTCGCATGGGTTTAGCAGAAGGTGATACAATAATTTCCGCACCTGTAGCCTAAACTTGATGCTTTTTTAAAGAGTTTAAAAAAAATCATGGCTCTTCAATTAAAAATGACGCGTGGCTCGAATTTTGTCCATTCTCTCCCACTGTGCGGCGTCTCCGCATTCCCATATCGCCACTTTACCAGTACTGTCCATATCCCACGATGGTGTGTCGAGGTCTCTGTATTGTTCACAGACGATGGCTATGTCGATTCCTGTCTCACGGACATACTAGCTCAGTAGGTCCTGTGCAGTCATGCAGTGATTCATATTTAACTGCACTATTGTCATTTTCTTCGTCTGTCAGTGGCTTCTACTGCAGCTCGGTAAACTGGGCATACATAGCTACCAGCTTCGTTGTCACTCTTCCCACCTGTGCCTTACACTCCTTTGCTTTGTGCCCATCTTCTCCACATTTAAAGCAAAACTTACTTCTATCTTCAGATACTGTGCAGTTTCTATCGATATAGCCAAAACCTAGACATTTATAAAACCTAAGCGGCTCGTTTTTGCGGTTAGCCACCCGGATCCTACAGTTGACCTATCCTATTCTGATCTTCTGTAGCTTAGTGATCTTAGCCGCTATCTGAGCTGGTAACCGCATCACTGCAATCTGCGTGTCACCATACGTCTTTCACAGAGATCTTATCGTGGAGACTTCTATAATGTTCTCTTCGTCAATTTCCTTTTGTAGTGCTTCTAGTACCTCCTTTTTTGATGTAAGCATGTTTAGATCTCTTACTTCAATGATTTTTTCTTCTAGTACTGCTTTAACTGCTTCTTGGAAGTCCGAGGTTTTGACTTCTCTTGTGCGTTTAAGCTTTATCAGAAGATCTCCTGCAACTGTTCTGCGTCTTTTATTTACCCTAATCCTCAGTGTGTTAAGTGACAAAGCCGCTTACATTTTTGACAAAATGTCTACATAGCTCTTTCTTTCTGCAGCCTTGATGACCGCAGACGTGCGGCCCTCCCGGTGGATCGTTTCCGTCAGGTCAAGATGGCTTAAGCCTGCGTTTCGGCAAGCCCAATAGGAAGGCCTCTCACGACAGGATAGAGGAAGGGGCAGCAATACCTCGAGCTGTGACTAGTTAAGTGTTGGATTGATCACTCGTAATGGTGTATAATAAAACTAGTACTCCCAGGCCTCCGTGGTTGGTCGGGCTCTGATCGACCGTGGGGGGCTCTAGCCCTGGGGACGCTTTGTCGTGAGTCATAGTTGCTAAGAACAAGTGGGGTTCTATAATGTGATAGCGTTGTGTAGTACACTAAGCGGAAACCTTGGTGAACTCTCTACTGGAGAGGATAAACTCAGTACCACGAGGTTGGGGAGCTGCAGGGCTTCGGTTCTGTCGCGACAGGGAAACGGATTTGTGGTGGCAGTTGGTTGAATTAGCTTCATATCGCTTTAGGAGCAAGAGACGCCGTACTAAGGAGAGGCCTGAAAACCTATAGCGCATACATAGCGCGTAGGAATTGGATGGGTCCAAACGCCCACTGATCGGGTGTAAGTTCTTACAAATAACGAACTCGAATCAGTAAGCTCCCATGTGACAAAGTGGGAAGCGAGCCCGGAACCCGGGAGCTGCGTTGATCCGAGCGTATCTCGGTCCATGCCCAAGCAATCAAACGGATGTACTAGAAGCTGCGAAGCAAAGGATAAGGTAGGCGGTATTAACAAGTAGGGAAAGTTTACGGCTTATCGAGCCGCGTGTGACGATTACCGAAAACCAATGCCAAGTGCCTAGTACCGGAGCCTAGCAGAGAAAGGTACTCCTGGAGTTGTGAGGAGGCCATATAAGAAAGCCTAGTGCGTCGTCCGCATGTAAAAACAAACGACTATATGCAGCCTTGATGATTAAAGCATCTGGTCTGGGAGGTCTTGCCCGCTTTGGTCCATTATTGCTGGTCCTATTCTGGTTTGTAACGCCAGGGACACTTTTAGGTTGATTATCCGCTCCTTTATTTCCTTCATTTCTATCCTGTGGAGTAGTTGGGGCTTCCTTTGTTGTATCCGCCTTCCGAGATCTGAGACTCGGGGTTGTCTGGGTTTCCCTCCCCTAAATTCCCAGCGCTGGCATTGCTGTAAGTTATCTTCTGCCATGCAGAAATTTTTATAGCTCTCTTTTATGATTCGAGCAAGATCTTTAATTTGCTTGTGCACATTGTGCTTGTCCCTGACATAATCCATCAGTTTATCGATTCTGCTGCCAAGGCGATCCAAGTGCGCATTCCTTTACGTTATGCATACAGCTCTCTTATCCCTGTCTGCATCAACCTCCATTTCCATATCACCTGCGTCTCTACATGCAGCAGGGTGATAAACCTCTGCGGCTTGAGAACAATAAAGGAATCTCTAAGCTGACAGTAGTAGAGAAGAAAAACCTGCTTTACAAAGCAGTATTGCAAGCTTTTCTAAATGAGTATGATAGTACAACACAAGTCTATCGTAGATTCGGGCGCAACAGATCATATGACAAATTCTAAACTCATTTTAACACTACTTGATGAAAAAGCCGAGTATGTAATAGGTTGTGCCAACAAAGATAAAAAGTCGAGCATAAAATCAACTAATCAAGGTCGAGTCGAGTTTGAATTATCAAATGGCAAAGTAATAAAACTAGATAAAGTAATATACGCGGAGAATTTAAGTAAGAATCTTTTGTCTCTAAAGCGTTTCACAGATAAGGACCTATGTGTGTATCTGGACAATAAAACAATAAATGTTTACAAACCAAATACAAAAAAAAATCTTAGAAGAAAATTTTAAAAATCCGTTTTGGATCATTGACATGAAGGTGAAAACAAATAATAGCCAAGCGATGCACACAAATGCTCTGTTCTCGCATAAAAGCTATAAAAAGACTGTTTAAAAAATGGTAACGATTGGCGATAAAAACGTAATTACAGACTTAACAAGTCAAATGAATGACAATAACACAGATAAGTCGACAAGCATGATTAACACTATGAACTTGTGGCACATTCGGTTAGGACACACGTCTCTGAATAAAGTAAAGGTTTTGAAAAAGTTGTATCCGGATATTAAGGAATTTCGAAACAATGACCACGGTGTGTACTTGAGAGATTGCGAAATATGTAAAGTAGCGAAAATGAATAGGCTGAAATTCAGAAATAACAAATAAATAGCAAAAAAACATTGCAAAGAGTCAGTGCTGACACAATAGGACCTATAACGCCAGCTACTCATCCGAAAGGCTGCAGGTTTATAGTGTTTATAGTGTTTATAACGTTTATAGTGTTAGTGGATAATTTTCACGCTTTGCGATGGCCTACCCAGTTATGCAGAAGTCAGACGCTGCTGTATGACAACTTCATAGTAAAATGTAGAAATATATGCGGAAAAGATGAAAAATTCTGTTACTTAGATTGCGATCAAGATTCTGAATTTACCAGTGGGAAGACCAAGGAGGTGTTGGACAAATATGGCGCAGAGCTAATAACAGTTTGACCATATACACCACAGCTGAACGGCATCGCAGAACGCTACAATTAGACAATCCAGAAGATCACGAGAGCTCTGATGTATGATTCAAGACTGCCAGCGAATGCCTGGGATCTGACATTGAAAGCTGCAGTATATCTGTACAACCTGACGCTCCATAAGTCAATTGACTTTAAATCACCATTATTCAACCCAGAGTCAAAAGTATACATAAATCAAATCAGAAGATTTGGATGCGTGGCATTTACGAAGGTATAATGACAACAAGAAACCAAGTTTGATAAACTATCGAACAAAACAGTATTAGTAGGATATACTGACACAGGCTATCTGCTGTTGAACCCCGAAGACGGTAAAGTGTACGAAAGCCGAAATGCACAATTTATCAAAAGCAAGGTCTTCGGAGATGTCTACAAACCCGACGATATAAAGAATTTGACGGTAACGAACGACACCTTGAACAAGAAGACTTGGCTATTTGAATTCGAAGAGAAAAACTTGGTTCAATCCGAAAAAGTCGTGATAACACCAAAGAAAAGAGGCAGGCCGCGTAAAGAAAATTAAAAATCAGCGGTAAAGTCAGCCCCGAAGGTGAAACATACATCCGTTATACGAAGGCAGACTCAAAGTAAAGAAGTTGCAAGTTCAGGAGATGCTCAGGATGAAATCGAAGGCCTGAGTGCATGTGGTCTCTATGCACTGCTGACATCTATCAACGGGGATCCAAAATCTTATCAAGAAACTGTATCGTCACCAGATGCAGACAGATAGCAAGAAGCCATAAGCAAAGAAAGAGAAGCACTTCAGAAGAACCAAGTATACGAAGTAGTTTGTAGAACGTACAACGTAAGGATAACGGAACCGAATATCCAGACTACAAGGCAAGAATCATCATAAGAGACTTTAAAGATTCGAACCTTTATGATTTCTGCGAAACATACGCACCGGTACTACGACTTGCACTTGTAAGAGCAGTCCTAGCCATAACAAACAAACACGACTATGTATTGTGGCAACTGGACGTTAAAGCAGCATTTCTTCACAGTCCAATAAAGAAGGAAATATTTCTGGAAATACCAGATAGCTCCGAAGACTCTGAAAAACAGAGACAAATTAAAGTTTGGGAGCTTCACAAATCCGTATATCAGTTGAAAACTAGTCCAAAGAACTAGAATGCGCATTTCTTGGAGTTTGCTAAGCAATTAGGCTTCCTAGCAAACAATAAAGACTTATGTTTGTTTGTGTGTACTGAAACAGTCGTATAATAATGCTGTTGTATGTCGACGACATATTGCAAATAGGCAATAACGAGCCCAAAATGAGAGAAGTACAGAAAAAATTGAGTAAGACGTTTGATACGAAATTCCTAATGAATGGAGTCTTTCTCAGATGCAAGTTTTGCAGATTGCAATAACTTACTTACTTCTAGCGGTTATGTAGTCACGTTGTACGGAGATACGATAGCATGGAGAACGCACAAACAGGCCTTTGTGGCTCTGCCAACATGCCAAGCCGAATATGTGGCTATGAGTGATGCTTGTAGGAAAGCAATCAGCATGTGTCTGTCATTGAAAGTTATTCCAGATATGGTGTACTTACCAATCATCTTATTGCGCAATAACGAAGCAGCAATAGCTTGCACAAAGATGGATGGAAGTAATAAACTCAGGCATAGGACGGAGGTACATGAGGACTACGTTAAGCAATGCGTCCAAAAGGGCTATGTAAAAATAGAATGGATTAAATCAAAGGAGCAAAGAGCAGATATTTTTACTAAGCCTTTGCCCCATGATAGTCATAATAGACTAGCTAAACTATTACTAGAAAATTAACATAGTTTTCTATGTTACAGAATAACTTTACAGAGACGACCATGAGCAGAAGCGCACTGGAAGATGGCGGATTGACAAATCGAAAGGAAGACTTGACGATGTCGAGTGTAATGGGAAGGAAGTGTTGGAATATAGGCGATATCACTCGACACCTAGCCCTTTCCAATGGCGCTTCAGCGCCCCCAAGACGTTAAGCCGTTGCAATCACGTGACGCTCTGCTGAGCAAGGCGGTGCTCTCCGCTCACCGCCTTACTGCTTGCCAGCTCCTCAAGCCAGCAACACGCTCTCCGCTCACGTTACGCGGCTTAGCCCGTTGTTCTTTTTACTCTCTAATAAAGCCACATTTATTCTCTTATTCTACTTGTAAGGAGCTCTTGATTTGCTTATCACCTTATTCCTACTCGCGTCCGGAAAATTCTTATATGTGAAAATCCAGAAAAAACCGGACGCTTCAGGGGGTCTGAGTGAACAAATTTGAAATTTTGGAGCACACCTACCCGAAAACTTTTTTTTCGTTCTTTAGGTCATATAGAACCCGAAAAACCTTGCATTTCCAATATTAAAAAATACCTATTTTTTTGCCAGGCAGTTTAAATTTTCTTATGGGAATTTAATACGGGGAAAATAACCGAAAATCAGAAAATTCCCACTTTTTGTCTGGAGGCGCAATCCAAACATGTGTTTTGATAGAATCAAAGCATTAAAAAAAAGAATTAATTTGAGGGCTAGTGGGTTAAAAATGGCTGTCTAGGTCATAAGTTGTCTAGGCTTGACAATGGAAAAAAATCACCAAGTTTTCGATTTTTTACGAAAATCAGCGATTTTTCTTATTTTTATAATTCTTATAACTTTTGATCAGAGCAGTCAATTTCGACCACCCAGGGCTTAAATTGTAGTTCTTTTCTTTCTCTTTCGCTTTCAAAATTTAGATTAAACAATTTACTGGTATATATATATATATATATATATATATATATATATATATATATATATATATATATATATATATGGCAATGAAAAAGATAAAAAAATAGCCATAATTGATGAGCATATATATAGCTGATCGTAGAATAAAAATGTTGATCTGATTTTTGAAAAAGAAAAACAAGAAAAGAGCTTTAATTTGAGCCCTCGATGATAAAAATTGGCCGCTCGGATCAAAAGTTATACGAATTTTAAGAATAAGAGAAAGATCTCTGATTTTCGTAAAACATCTTACTCTTGGTGACTATTTACTATTTTCAAACCTAGACAACTTTTCGCACAGGCAACCATTTTTAACTCACCAGCCCTTAAATTGATAATTTTCCTTGTGTTAAATTCTCATAAGAGAATTTAAACTGCCCGGCAAAAAATAGGTATTTTTTATTCTTGGGAACCCAAGATTTATTGGGTTCTATATGACCTAAACAAAGAAAACAAATTGGTCGGGTTGGTGTGCTCCCAAATTTCAAATTTATTCACTCAGACCCCCTGAAGTGTCTGATTTTTTCTGGATTTTCACATATAAGAATTTTCCGGACGCGAGTAGGAATAAGGTGATAAGCAAATCAAGAGCTCCTTACAAGTAGAATAAGAGAATCACGAACGAATTATGCACACAGAGTTAGAAAATGATTGAGGCACAGGCGAAAAAATCTACGCGAATCGAGAAATTACTTTAAAAAGGTGGCTCTTCGGAATCAACGGATATCGCCAAACGCGTAAAAATAGAAACTTCGAAATTCAAAGGTCTATCCAGTGAACAGCCTATGAAATTTTTATCAGAATTAGAGAATTACATCACAATGGTCAAACCGGAAGACCACGAATTAAAATACTTGATTTCTCAAGCCTTAGAAGGTGACGCAAAGAACTGGTGGTATCTACTCCAAGCAGATATGGATAGCTTCGAGTCGTTTTCGACGTGCTTCAGAAAACGACGCTGAAATAATTAAATTCAGAGAACTAATGCCCATAAAGTCGAATTTGGCCAATAAAACCCAAGGCAGCAAAGCTGTGTCAGCTATGCCTGTATGTTCGGTCTAGCCCACGAACTAGAGTTAAATCTAGAGGAGCACGAGCTTGTTAAGGAGATCACACGACGTTGTGACAAGTGTACTTCTTGTTCACGTTTAAATTGTTCGGGTTAGGCCCTGCCAAGCTTCGGGCTAACGCGCAAGGGGCTCACGTACCACAAAAGTCGTCAAGCTGACGACGAGGATCGGCCTCGGCTAACTCCGAGTCTCCGCTCTAGTGGACCGCGAAGAGCGGCGGGATCCTTCTTTGCTTGGCTTAGCTGAAATTGATTCTGAAAGCAGGGATTGCATTGAAAATAAAGACTTTCATTCGATGTCTCTCGCGTGTGTGTCATGAATACGAGGCGCTCGCCGAGGTCATGTGCCGCCAGTGGCACTGACACTAAACGTGATTCTAAACTAACCTGGCTACAGCGTTGGAGCGCGTCGTTTGCGCTATGCGCTTTTCGCGTGAGAGAGAGAGAGAGAGAGAGAGAGAGAGAGAGAGAGAGAGAGAGAGAAAGCGTAACAGGTGCGCTGCGCGCCTACACTTACAATATTGGATACGCTGTCGATCTCCGCTGCGTCGCTCGGTGTCGGCTGCACGTTGCTCCGGAGACTCGTCGAGCTGGTTGTGCCCTGTTTCTTCTCGCCCTCACGCTGCCCAGGAGATTCTGCCCGTGGCGTTGCCTTTTTTCTGCCCGTGGCTGTGCCTTTTTTCTCAATTGATCTGGAAGCCGCCCTGATAGATTGGGATGCCCGGGAACGCCGTACCGATATCCCGCTCCGTTCGCTGCTCGCCTCGTCGAGAGCGCCGGGCACCTCTGACCGCTCTCGCGGCTATCGGAAGATAGCGAGGCTCGGCTTCGCTGCCTCTTGTTTCGGCTCCCCTTTCTTGGCCCTTCGGGATGTGCGGTTGTCTCTCTCGTATGTTGACTTTGCGCCGTTTCGGGTATAGTGTTGGCTCTCGTGTCGCACTATACTTTCTCTTTTTCTTTCTCTCTCTCTCTCTCTCTCTCTCTCTCTCTCTCTCTCTCTCTCTCTCTCTCTCTCGCTTACCTGTCCCTTTGCTATGCTTCGCAGGCGACTCCTGTCGCCTCGGCATGCGTCTCGTAGAGCGCGTGTCGTATGGTGTGTGTGTCTGCGTAAGCGTCGTTTACGCGCTTGTGTGTACTGTGCGCATGCCGCTTTCGGCGTGTGCGTGTGCACTGTAAAAAATAAAATCGGTGAATAAATTTTTGAAAATGCTCGCTGATTGCGATAACGATGACACTGACCGAAACCCAGCCAATGCTCAATAAAATCGAAAACAGAATAATTATAATCAAAATCTGAATCAAAAACACACGCCCTCCCCCTCTCACGAAAAAGAGCGAGACAAAAACTTCATTTAATAAACTAGCGGGCAACAGTCCTGGTCAGAAAAAAATGTGGACGAGACAAGATATAAATGTTGCACAGATGGTTGACGACTCATCCAACAAAAGATTAGGAAAGCAAAACAAGAGTGAAAAACAAAGAAATAAAAAATCCCCACTAAAAGATCTGTATGATATGGACATCTCGGGTTGTTTCTAAGACAGTACAAAATAAGCTTCAGGAAACACGCAGTTACACGAATTTAACACTGGTTACTTTATCTATAGCTATAAGGAACAGCGAGCTTTTTCCTCACTGTTTCTCATAGCTATAGATATAATACCAATCTTAATCGTCGCTATTCCTCACTATTTATTTTTACGTGTGATCCCTAAAAAGGCAGAGTTACTGAGCACTGCTTATTAACTTACCGCTAGCAGACATCCCAATGAGATGGGCTTATTATTTTGATAACGTATAATTAGAGTATAAAAATTTAAACATGGGGATACATGCCTACTTAATAAAATTGCCATGAAAAGACAATTTTCATCTTTTTATTACACCTGTTTGTAAAAATTGATATTTTTGTGAAATTATTTTTAAATTTTAAGTTTTCAAATCATATGTTTTGGGAAAAATATAACATAACGGTGCCGTAATAATACGTTATGAAATAAATATTAGAATATAATACTCTAATTTTTGTTTTAATAAAAATGAAAAGTATTTTCATCAGAGCCGTGGTTTCTCCTGTAAGCTTTTTATATTTCCCCAAGAGTTATGAATCTTACGAAATGAATAAATAAAACTCTGTTGACTATGAAAAAAAAATTAAATTATTGTTTTATTTCTTTAATCAAGGTCGAGAGTTCTTTAACGATAGATGTGTTGATTATCTGATTTTATGTGATATTGCATCTTCACATACATACACTCACACGCCAATCTTCTGCTTCGCCAATCGTTGCACGGGTATGTTAAGACGTTGGTAGTGACTTTTTGTGGCAGCACTGATCTATGACGCTGGTCCTACCCGTGCCTGCAGACGTGGTGAAGCTTGCTTGACGATGAATCCTCTCTGTTTTAGTTGACGTGGTAATGCTTGTTTGAAGATAAGTCTTCCCCGTTATAGATGACGTGGTACGGATCGTCAGTTTCGGTGCAAATAAAGTTGGGTGAGAAGACCCTGTTTGGTGGCTCTGGATGGCGTCGTATCTACGGTGTCTCGTTGTGAATTAATACAAGCACCTGGCCCTTAGAGCACTGAATATTTTCTGAGCTCCTGTTCGTTCGTTAGTCAAGACCTCCTAAAGTTTGTTAGCTTTATCCTTACTCCGCAGCACGGCTGATCGCTCAGTACTCGTAAACTTGGAGCTTTACAACGTAGCGCTGAAACATATAGTGACTCAAGTTATCACATATTAACGCACACTACAATATTGCCCTTTTAAGTGCGAAGAATAAAGCTTTACAGACTGAAGAATTTCGCTCTGAAAATCATGCTACTATTGGACCTTTATGTAGATATTTACACGTTCATAGGAATATTGAATTTGTTTATGTTATTGCGTTACGAACAAAATTTCGTTACTAATATTTTATGATTTTTTCAGGTTACCAGAAGATTTTGCGTTTCTAGTTCATCATGAATGTACATATGGCTGCAAAGGTGCATTTGTACCAGCAAGGTACAACAGTTCGCGAGCTAAATGTATCAAATGCTCTACTTGTGGATTATTCTTTTCGCCAAACAAATTTATTTTTCATTCACATCAAACTGGATCAAGTGATAAATATGTTCAACCTGATGCAGCTAATTTTAATTCTTGGAGAAGGCATATGAAACTTTCTGGTGAACCGCCAGATGAAATTGTTCATGCTTGGGAAGATGTTAAAGCTATGTTTAATGGAGGTACTCGTAAGCGTATTATTGCTAGTGCTAGTCATTCAAGTTCTTTGAATGTTATGAAAAAACACATTAAATTTTCAAATAATGCGTCTATGCCTTCTTTAAGTGCACACAATGCGATAGCAGAATCTTCAATAGAATCAATTCCAAATCAACAACGAGTACCACCTTTCACAGATACCGCACTTCCTATATGTAATACAAACATTATTGATTACATGTGGCAGCAACAACAGCAAGTCGCAGTCGCAACGGCTAGTAAATCATCAAGTTTCTCAATTTTACCTTATTTGCCTTGGTTGTCTAAAAGGAGCTCGATACTTATACCCAGTAAATTAATTTTAATATTTTAGTAATTTTAGTAATTTAGTAATTTATTTAACCAGAAAATATTTACAGGTTTGCAGGCCTGAGATACAAAAGAAGAAAGTAACATATATAACAAAATTTAAAACCGTATATATACTAATACTTATGAACAAAAAAAAAATCCATAATCTTTTCCGCCAACATTATTAAAACCCTTAGAGTTTCATCAATTTTACCTAATTCGCAGAAATATGAACTAAAACGCACTTCGAGCGTGGTTGCGACCAAAATGTTTTTGACATTATGGCCACATCGACCACATTTACTGCATGGCTTTATATTTATCAAGTCATAAACTTTACAAATTGGATGTCCCACAAAGATTTTTAATTTACTTTTAGTGGCATGCTTGTAAGGTTTAGTTGGGACTCCCAACAAAACAGAGCTCGTCTCATTGTATAAGCTTTGGTACATAAAAACTTTTCCCTTACTTGCTAGATTACTGAAGTTCCTTTCGTTAATATCATCTTTAATAAACTATGCAGTTATGTTGGTGTAGTTATCTATACGAACAATTTTAATATTTGAATTCTTCAGTTATTCTTTCTCGATATTACATATGTCATTCAGCTTTTATTTAGCTTTTACAGCTCGACATCGAATTCTAAGAGGATTTAAGGTCAGTGAATCGTTTTCCATTTTCTCCGGCCGTATCCGTCTCGCGGGTAAACGGCAGTTCCACATTCGGTTTCGCAAACAAATTGGTTATCTCGCGCGTGCGTTGGTTACCTCCGAATCGCTGTCTTCATCTCTTTATCTCTTTGTATTGTGTTCCGTTCAAATAAAGGGTTATTTTATTGTACGGGTTATCTTCTCGCGTTATAATTGAAGTGTAAAGTTATTTTGTGAAAGTGTAGGATAGTACTTAGCGCCGACACCTGGACGCACGAGGCATAAGGTGGTCGGGCAATCTTAGGATAGGTCGTTCGGCGTTTGCGGAATTCGCACGCGACATAAGTGTGTGAATGAATGAGAGACGAAACGTTTAAGCGAGTGTGTGTGATTTGGTTGCTTCTTAAACCTTGAGACGCGCACGATGTCTTTCGTGTTTGGATATCTGTTTGTTGAGGTTGTCTTTGTTCACGGGTAGTCTTAATAATTTGTATGAATCGATTAGAAGTTGTAAGAATATAATAAGAATATACAATTTCGTCTGATAAACCACGTGTCTCTATTATCCTGAACCGCCTCTTCTTACCGTTCTCGGGGCTGCGGCTAGCCGAACACAAATATCGTACAAAACCTCGCATCGGGAAACAAAGAGTCGCGAGACTCTGACGCTCACGAGGAGCGTCTGGCGCCACCGGGTTACTTTCCAAGCCCAGGCAAGGAATCGCACAATAACTGGGGTAGCACAAAAACCCCCCAGCATTGCATTGAGAATAAATTGTTTTATTAAAATGTTATCAAGTAGCTTCAAGGTTAAGTTTTAAAGGGGCCGGATACACCTTAAATAGTCACAAAATAAAAAATTTAATATTACAAAAATAATATTTTTTTGTAAAACCCCACACTTATCTGGAAACTATATGTGTTTGAATCATATTTATTAGTATAAAAGTGCCCTTAGAAGCCCAAATCTTATGTACGTCTGCGGTAACTGAAAAATGGAAATTCTGAATTTTGGCCTTCGAAGAAATGTCATATCTGACAATATGGTACATATAAACATGGTTTTATGTTTCTTAGATTATACCTGAATATATTTAATAGTTTAATTCATTTTTTATAGAATTTTGGATAAATATAAACAAAAAAATGAATTTTTCATTTTTTGACAATTTAAGGTATATCCGCCCTCTTAAACGTGGGTAACTGTTTTGTCTGTTTTACCAACTGTTGGTGGACTCACGAACTACAGATAAAAAGGCGTATATGCGTTACGAATCGTGTCGCTGTTACGGCTTTATTAGTTTACAAAAGAATAAATGAATAGATCATAATTCTTCACGATATATTATTTACTATATTTTTATTTTGCTTGCAGAATTAAATATGGAACCTCATTTAAATATACAAGTTAGAGAGTATAAAAATAATTTAGAGATTTTAATTGAAGAATATGAAAATAATAAACAGTTTAATTTGGAGGTACTTTAACAAAAAATTATAGATAAACATAATAAATCTAAGCACGAATATGATACTTATTTACATAATTTAATGTTAAAATCACAAAAACAACAAATCAAAGAATTATATGACAAAATAAAATCAAACAAGAAAATTATTAATAAGTCTAACAATTTTACTGAAATAGAACAAATTCCTAATAACATTATGGAAAATGTTTTTGTTTTTATGGCCAATGTAATACATTATATATTGTCGTCTACAGATTACAAATTTATAGTAACTTGAATTTATTTGCCTGGCATAAAAATGGTAAAGTTTTTTTTATTATTAAAGTAAGCCAAATAAAAACTAAAAGTTTTATAACATAGCTTGCTTTTCTTCTCACTGTCGCTTTACTTTTTAAATTTCTTAACTAGCGGCAGTGAAACTTTTTTTATTATAAAGAAAACGCGTTATCTTTGGAGACACTGGCATATCAATTTGCAACGAACGTACCCCCCTAGTTTTAAATAATTTGAAACGATATAACAGATGATGAAAGTGTAAAAAAAGGAACAAAAATATATATGATTACGACGAAATGTATGTGTGTATATATATATCTTCCTATATTATATAGATGCATGTGTAAATTTATGCCAATAACCCCTCCGCCCCCCTCCGCCCCCTCCGCCCCCTCCGCACCCCCTCCGATGGCCCCACCACTAGCCCCTCCACACCCCCTCCGCAAGCCCCACCGCATCCCCTCCGATGGCCCCTCTTAAGTCAATTTTATTAATATTAAAATGATTATTATAAAACTTAGTCAAAAAGATTTCAAAAGTTCCATTTTTTTAATAATGGTATAATGATGTGTTATAATCAAATTAAGAAGATCGACAAAATTTCCTTTATTGGAAAAATGGTATAAAGATGGGTTAAAGTTTAAATTGAGAAGATAATAACGACAGATTTCCACACCACCCAAGAGGTACTGTCAGAAGCACATTATAATATGGATATACAATCTGTTTCAGGCGCGTTGATTTTTTTTTTGTTTTTCTTAAATTATTATTTAAAAAATTCGCCAATTATTTCACGTTATTATATGACATGATATAATTATATAAAATAAAGGCTACTATGAACAATAGTTTCATTTAGTAAATAAAATTATACTATTGATTTGGATATATATCAAGTTAGAAATTATCTATTGTTAACAGTTTGAATTTTTTATATAATAATTTAATAAAAAACCGTGGAATCATAGCCTAGAGCCATATAACCACGGGTGTCTTAGATACCAGTCCTCCTCCCCTAAGACTCCTATTAATTTACTTAAAAAAAGTTTACAATCTTTATAATCATTTTAATATTTTTAACTTATGCATTTAATCTAAATAATATCTTGTTAAAAATAATGGATATTAATCAATTTGTTATCAAATCAGTTTTGTATTTAAATTAAATTTTTCGCCTTTGAATTACGTAAAATATGATATAATTAAGAAAAATTAACGTTTATTAATTTTTATCAGTTAATTAATTTTACGTATTCATAGTGAAAAAAGAAATTTAAATACGTAGTTAATTTGATAATAAATCTTGATTTTTTCTATATTTTTTAACAGGACGAAATCTCAATGGAAACTGTTTTTAAGTAAATATGTTAAATAATCATTTAATATTTATAAATTAATTAGACATTATTATATCATGTCCTATAATAATATGAAATTAATTAATTATTGTTATTAAACGATTATTTATGTCTCTGTTTTGTTCTACATTGTGTATATTGATGATTCTTGTAAAATAATTTTAAAAAGAATTATGTATACATACTAATTTGAATGTCTACAAAATGATTTTAAAATTCGAAATTGAAAAGCAGCAAGAAGTTAATATAAATACATGTCTTTTATTTGAAAAAAATCTAAAAAAAAAATTGAATAATAATTTATTCTATGATCGAAAACCCTAAGAATGGACTAAACAGTTTTGAATCAAATATTTAAAATTTCATTCCAAACAATATTTTGTATTGATTCACCTGACTCATTCTGAATACGTATATTATCAGGATTTCGACATCGAGATAATGCAACATATAACTGACCATGCGAAAACAATGGTCGTTTCAAAAAATTTCTATTGAATCAAAACTTTGGCCTTGTGATTTATTTATCGTTATGGCAAACGCTAATATGATTGGGAATTGTTTTCTAAAAAGAGTAAATGGAAACGAAGATGAATTTTCGGTGTTTAGTGTTATTCTCGGTATAAAAACTTTCTGTCCAATGTTTTCGCCTGTAATTATTTCTGCTACAATGTTATACTCATATAATTTGGTAATCTTTAAGCGAGTGCCATTACATAAACCATTTGTAATACTTAAATATCTAATTAACATCACTATTGCATTTACTTTCAAATTAAGTTTATGTGGTAGAAGACCTTCTCTGATATTATTCAACATTTCAACTGGATAATTTAAATGAATATTTTCCTCTGTTTGATCTATTCCTTTATGTGTTGCATAATCTACACTATAATATGTCTTTGATTCGCCATGTAATAATTTTAGAACTTTGTTATTTAAAATTTTGATGTCTTCATTATGAGGAGCTGAGATCACGCTACTAACGGAAGCTCCTAAATTAATATTTTTATAGTCCCGAACCTCCAGGTCCATCAATGAAATAAATTTTGTATTCATTGTCAACTAACTCTTCAAAAATTGCCTTTTGATCATCGGTCAATTGATCAAACATACATTTAAAGATATCGGCACTTTGTAAGACATTATCTATAGATGTTGCATCATCATTAATAATACTATTTGATTCTGGTAAACTGAAATCTTTGCAAGATTTTTCTTCATTCTCTAATATAATTTGAATATGAGATAGAGCATTATTCTCTTTATTTGTCTTAAAATCTTCGGTAAAATAATTTTTAAATTTGTTCCAAATTGTATTACCCTGTATGTTTTCTGCTAAAATAAACCGTGCAAAAAATTTACGTAATTGAAATGGTAACATGATGTGACAAGCTTCTTCGAAAATAATAAAAATATGTGAATCATCTTCTATTAAGCCCATTGCAAGTGCTGCGTCTTTATATGTTTGATACTCTATATCTTTATGATTTTTCAAATCTTCAAATGAAGTTGGACCTCTTGCTCGATTAAGTATTAATTTCAAAAAAAATCTCTCAGTATCTTTTGGTCATACGATATTAAGTCGAGCAATAGTATTGTATTGAGAAGAACGTGAACGTTTTATCCAATATTTTGATTTTTTATTAAATCTATAATATTCAGGCAGTTCAACATATTTAAGTGGTTTTGCAAAATCATCAATTTTATTTAATTTAAACCATGCTATTAAAGTAGTTTCTTTATTGTTTAAGGCTTGCAATTCTTTATTTTCTTCGTAAACTATATGTTGTTGATCTTTTGTATGGATTCCTAAACGTTCTACAGCGGGTATTTTACCACAAAGAGGATAGATATCCTTGTAGACGCCAAGCAGCTTCCATTGGGCTTAAATATCTACCATCTACGTACTGAATGAGTTCATCATGTACTATGGGAGTTTTTTCGCTAGAATTATTTGGATTTTCAATGTTTTTCATCTTACATAATGCTCTATCTCCGCCTTTGTGAATATAATCGAATATGTATTTAATACTTTGAATTGATGCACAATATTCGACATTAATATGACACTTATACTTTTTCAATAAAAAGTTATTATAAGGAACAACCATTGTGTTGTAAACTGAAATAATTTTTCTAAATTTTTTAATTTGATAAGTATAGTTTTGTGAAATGTTATTTCTTCTTCGATATTCAGGATAACCATTTTATTTAAAAATGGTGATATCGCGGAATGGTTTTGGAAATTTTATTTTACAAATAGTCTTATTTTTGATGATGCAAGGAGATTTATCTGTATGTGGTCCATGTAACATATGTTTAATTACTAATTTTTGTAAACCTTTATCTGAATTATCAGGAATTTCAGCAGAAATGTATTTGTCAATAGATTGGGGTGTCATGAGCTTGTTTTTTGGATGTAGCGTAACTACAATATGAGCGTGTGGTAAACCTCTCTTTTGAAATTCTATTGTAAAGACATAAGCTATTACTATTTATCATAAAGGTAACATTTTTAAATCATCTATTATAAAATATTTTGGTTATTAAGTAAAAAAATGAATTTCTATTTGAATACCAAATTGATTTATTTACATTAATTTCAGAATATATCAGACAATAAAAACGAGAGTTAAAATATGATTTCAAGATTAAATTCCAAAAAAAAACTATCTAAATTGACTATCTACAGATGAACTGTCCTTTTTTAGTTATTTACAATACTTTTATATAAATAAATATTTACATTTTTTATACTCAATTTATTATTTATCAATACAATATAATAAAAACCAAAATTTGGGATTGGCGAGCGGAGCGAGCAGGAGGGTACCCCCCCTAGTATATATATATATTGTAACGGGGTAAAAATTCGATCAACGAATAACGCGTTAAACGACTGGATCGCGTTCCCTCGATGCGGCGGAGATAAGTACTAATAAATAACGCCCGCGGAGGCGGCGGTATTCGCAGGAAGGAACAGAAATCGGAAGTAAACGAGCAAGGTTTGGAAATGACGAAAAAGCACGTAAAATAATAAGGCTAAGTTATATTTCAATAGCGAGTCGAAACCGCGAGTTTACAAATATATAAGAATAATAATAATATGCGAGTCACCTACAACTTTACGACACGCCACGACGCTGGAATAATCGCGCTCGCACGCGTATATCGCCGTGAAAGTCGCGCGCACCGGATCACCCCTACTGGGTTCGCCTGTGGGTGATAAGGTGGTGTCAACACGCGTCTCACGCCTTGTTCCCTGAGGTATTGATAAATAGCCTTATCTTTTAACTCGGTGCCATTGTCCGATAGGAATACCTCTGGCGCACCGTACCGCAAGAAGACCCGCTCTCGGAGATGCTGCAGGATTCTCTTCGCGTTCACCCGCTTAATCGGAATGCACTCTATCCAGCGGGTGAACAAGTCATCGAATATGAGAATATATTCGTTTCCTTGAGCGGTCTTTACTTACTTACTCGGTTTCCCATCAGGCCGCTTGGCAAGCGCTGCTCGACTTTGCATTGCTGACAAATGAAGTATCGTCGAACATACTCAGCGACGTCGGTGTACATACCGGGCCAGTAATAGTATATTGCGATGCGCGCACAAGTTTTCTTACGTCCCTGGTGACAAGCTGATGGCTCGTCGTGACACTCTCGCAAGATCTCTGCTAGTTTTTCTTTTGGCACGACGATTTTCCATGCCGTATCGTCATTCATAGACGCTGGCATTTTCTCATCTGGGCAGAAGTAGTACAGCTGCCCGCCGTACATCTTATACAGCGGATCTTTGCTCGGATGCAGCTGTATCTCACGGACCTTTTCGCAGTACCATTCGTCCTAGGTTTCGCTTGCCCATCCGACTGCCTCGACTGGTACTGCGTCTTCTTCGTACATACGCGACAATGCGTCTGGTACGGCATTTAACAGGCCTTTTCTATGCTCCACAGTGTAGATGTGGCCTTGCTAGACGTCCGGTGAGATTATGCAAGTTGCATAGCCACCGCAAACTACTGTGGTCCGTGACGACCTTAAATTGATATCCCTCAATATACGGTCTGAACTTCCGTATAGCCCAGATGACAGCAAGATATTCTCTCTCTCTCTCTCTCTCTCTCTCTCTCTCTCTCTCTCTCTCTCTCTCTCTCTCATATAAGGTTATAAAATCGATAAAGTTAACCTAAAATGCAATTATTATTTCCGCAATTTCTAAAATGACAAAAATTTATTCTCCTAATAAGAGAAGATACAGGTTTACACTATTGGAGGGGTTGATTTTTGATTCATTGTATTTCCTAAATCGGATTCGGATTCAGCGTCAAAAAATATATCGAAAACCCATATCTTTACTCGCCTATCAAAAATAAGTTAATATTATGAGAAACAGGGCGGGTTCTACGCTATTTTAGGGGCAGATTTTGGATTTATTGCATTTTCCACATTGGATTCAGATTCGGCGTCGAAAAATACATTAAAAACCTATATCTGCACTTATTTGGAGAACAAATTTTTGTTTTCAATCATTTTATAAATTGCGGAAATAATGATTGCATTTTAGGTTAACTTTGTCGATTTTTTAACCTTATATGCGGGTTTATAATACGAAAAAGCGGTATCCTATTTTATTCCTAGGTACATCAAGATATTTACCATTTTTTTGATTCTGAGACCACTGGGCTGCGTCTGCCCGTACCATCTCTTGATACATTCGCAGAAATCGTCCCAGCTGGACCATTCTCCCTGTTCAGAGAGCCGGTTCTGTGACCACTCGTACGTGTTGTCCGTCAATCCCTCTTGTAATGACGCTAACATCTGTGCGTCTGACAGGTCGTCGAGCCTGCGTACTTCCATGCGCTGTAGGAAGTTCTCGACGCTGAACAATGAGTCCCCGGTGAACTTAATCCCCCATTTGTTCACCGCGGGACCGATGGGTCCGTTGTTCTGTCTTCGCGATCCATTGTAGTTGCTACTGTCACTTAGGGCTTGCGTATGCGCGTTTGTCGTATTCGCACCCCCCCCCCCCCCTAGCAACTACTGGAGGTTGCAAATAGAGAGGATTCGGTGGGATCCAAGAGTTGGAGGCTCCACTAGCCACCGCGCCCGCGTCTTCGCGGAAGCTGCTGTGATTGATGTGATTTATGCTGTATGTGTCCTGAAAATTCACATGACCGGCTTTGCATGAGTTCTGTGGATTACTCTCTCTTGCTGGTGGCTCCACCCTTGTACTGGACGCTATATTAGTCGGCTATTGTGACATCATGGCCTCCATCTTGCACATCAGCGCCCTCATCGTTGTGGTATTCTCAGCTATCGACTGACTTAGCAGGTCATTCTGAGCTACCGAATTTTGCGCTGATATTTTGTGACTCTAGGCGTATTGTGCGCTACAACGCTCGTATTCACCGTACCCTCTGTTTAGCGGTCGATTGCTCGTTGTTGCAGCGCTTTGCTGAGATCTGGTCTCTAATCCGCCAATCACTGCCACTGCGCCTATAACTGCGCGTGGTGCGGTAACCTTCACACTGCGGAACTTTCCGTTTTGGAAGACGTATTCGCCTTTACCTTCGTCCGCCGTAGTTGTCGTTGTCGTCGTTGTCGTCGTTGTCGTCGTTGTCGTGGTTACTATCGTGACCAGATTCCCTGTCGGCACCTTTATCGTGACGATTCTATTCTAGTCTCGACCCTGAGCCTCTTGCGCCGTTAACCTGGCTTGGTCTTCTGGCGTAGACGCTGGCGCTTGTGCCTGTTCACTCTCCTCAGTGACTGGCATTTCTGCGAACGCGTTTCTCATTGTCATCGCGTTTAGCAGTTGTAGATTGGGCCCTGTCGGTTGGCCTAATCCTTGCGCCGGTTGACCGTAGTCCATCTCGATCGCCGGCGTCACCACGACTTCGTTGGCCTCGATCTCTAGTTGTAACAGCTTCAGAGAGTGCGGCTGTGCGGCGTCATAATCGCACATATAAATCGAGCGTGTCAATATTTGTTCAGCCGTTGCGTCGATAAATGACTTACGCAGTTCTTCCCCCTTCACTCGCGCCATTACTGTCGAGGCGTCCAGGCTCTCTAAAATCTGACTCGGTATACTCTCCGAGCAGCCATCTGTTCAGCCTAGCAACGCGATCTAATCGCTTGCCGTCTAGCTTCAACTGCATACTCTCGAGGGCATCGTCCATCTCTTCTTCGTCGATGCCCAAGCACCACTTCTCGACGACCTTCTTCACTTTCTTCGCCATGTTGGTGTATCTTCTGCGTCTTAACGACGTTTCGCAGTTGCGCAACAACGACGTGGCAGCTCCCTATTCTACGCACTCACTCCAGATAGCCTCTAGATTGTATTCTTGTTGCCACAACGTAAGCTGCAAAAGCACAACCTTTCTACTCACACACATGCACACCTAAGCGCGTCGCTGTGAAGTAGATTATTACGCTAAATCGAATAAAACGAAAAATCGAATTCGTATAATCGGAGCGAAATCCATAAAAAAATTTTAATTACGCCAAATAAGCAGGAATTGCTTCTGGCGCGCGCACTCGTAGCACCGCTGTGCTCTCACTTGCAATGCACAGTTTGTGCTACACGCATATACGCACTCATACACCCGGAAAAAAAATCCGAAAAAAGACGAAAATATTTTTCGCGTATATCTCGATCTGCGAGTCGAGTGTGTTCTCTTCTTGACAAATCTTGATGTCTTCTTGGCTGAAAACTGGGCGTATACTGTTCCGTGTCTACCCGTGGAAGTGACTATATACCTCGCGCCCGTCGCGTTCTCGTAGAGTGCCTCTATGTAGCGCCGCTGCGCGCTTCGTTCCACTATAGCGTGCGTGGACTATACTTTGTGGCTACCGCATTTGCCGTTGTTGCCGCTTTGCTGAGTTGAAGTGTGCTTTTCTAAATACAAGGTGGGCCATTTTAATCAAATAGTCTAATAACTCCTAAATTAAGCCATGAACAGAAAAATTGTTCAGATGAAAGTTGTCCAGGATCAAGGGGGACATCTTTTTGTGCAATTAGTTTTGACCTTAAACTCAAATTTCAAGGTCAAATTTTTTTTTTTAAATAGGAACCCCTATTTTTGATAGCAGATTCGGAAAGAACAGGAAATTTTACGTCCGAAACGGTATTTCAAATATTTTTCATGACCTTCACAAGGTCATTTTAAGGTCAAATGTTAAGAAATACTGTAATTGCTATTTAATCGCATTTTCTGATAGAATAATCGTAGTTAATGTACTTTTATGATGAATATTCAAACCCAATGTGACAATGACCATGACAATATTTACCTTGAAAACAAAATAATTCCCTAATTTCAGCGCTACCCAGGAACAACGACGTGAACGTATTAGAATTATGTTCCCTTTGGGGTGCTTTTTTAACGTGAGTCCCCTTGCCTCTCACTGGGGTGCTTGTTTACTGTGAGTCCCCTTGCCTCTCACTAGGATGCTTGTTTAACATTCGTTAACAAATTTTTAGTGGTCAAAAGTAAATTTTGAAGTAAACATGATAATTTTAAATATCTGAGTTCTTAATGGGAGTGGGAAATGGAACGTTAAAAATCAATGTTGTCAATTCATTCACGGTCGAAGCAGAGTCAAGTAAAAGATAACGTTTCAAAAGCGGAAAAAATGGTTAAACAATAAAGGTAGGATGTTAAAAAATACATTATTTAAAATAAAATATTAAACAGCATTTTGCTTTTGTAATATTAAAAAAAAATTTTAATAATTGTATTTGTTGAATTTCTTTAATCTAATGTGAATTGTAACGATTGTTCTCACGCTGTCTTCAATTTAAATCACAATGTCTTAACGTAAGAAAATAAGAAGTTACAAATTTGATTTAAAAATTATACAGTTTGAAAATTCCTCCTTTTTTTGTTGTCACTTTCTTATTTTGGTTTAGTTTCAATTTCAATAAAGAGTGAATGTAAATAAAATAGTTTTTCTTATTATAAACAAAATTTTCAACATGGGCGATTATCAATCCAATGAAATTGTTGATATTATAATGATCTTAGGCGAAACCCAAAACAATGCCAGAGCCGCGGTGCGACTCTACCCTGAACGCTTTCCTCTAAGAAGGCGTGACACATTACTCAGATTACTTCGAAGAGCTCGTGATGGACATCTTCGTCGTCAACGCAGACACCACGAATACAACGAAAATGATCCTAATGTTATAGCCGCCTTAGCAGCTGTTCATCTCAATCCACAAATTATTAGTCGACAAATTGAAAGAGAAATCGGTATACCACGAAGAACAGCATTGAGAATTCTCAATACTCTCCACTATCACGATTACCACATAAGATTAGTTCATGAGCTGAGGCCACGCCATTTTCTAATGCGTATTAACTTTTGCCAGTGGGCTTTAGGAGTTTTACAAAATGATCCAGATTTTTTCAGATTTGTTATGTTTTCTGACGAGGCTATATTTCGCAGTAATGGTCAATTAAATAGGCACAATAGTCACTACTGGTCACCTGTAAATCCCCACTGGTACAGGGCTATTGACCATCAAAACCGATGGAGTTTAATAGTGTGGTGTGGGATCATTAATGGTTACCTGATTGAGCCATATTTTTTCGGTCAAAATGTTAACCTGAATAGCTATTTGGCATTGCTCAGAGATCGACTGCCAGAGCTTTTAGAGGATGTTGACTTTCGGACGTTTCGGACGTAAAATTTCCTGTTCTTTCCGAATCTGCTACCAAAAATAGGGGTTCCTATTTAAAAAAAAATTGACCTTCAAATTACCTTGAAATTTGAGTTCAAGGTCAAAACTAATTGCACAAAAAGATGTCCCCCTTGATCCTGGACAACTTTCGTCTGAACAATTTTTCTGTTCATGGCTTAATTTAGGAGTTATTAGACTTGTTTGATTAAAATGGCCGACCCTGTATATATAAAAGCACACTTCAACTCAGACTCTTTATTCAGACGTAACACAACTGTTCTTAACAGCTGACAGAATCAGACTGAACATAAACAACAATATTCGTGACGCCGCACAGTGGTCAAAAACGACCTTTTTTTTCAAAATCGTAGAACTTCCGATAGAAACAATCGATCAAAGTGAAATTTTTCAAGCGTCATGTTCACTGATTATAGAATATAGGAAAACTATAGAGGAAGCGTTAGACTGATATCCTAACCTCAAAATCAAGCCCAAAGGTGCTCATTTTTTCGCAAAAATACGGTTTTTGGTGCGGCAAAGTCGTAATATATATTTTTTTTAATGCCTCAAACACTATATTTTGTGTGCTTTTACCGCTGAATTCAAATTCACCGCCAGAATTAACCAAAAACCCAACCTAAAAAACAGAAAACTTATTTAATCCACGATAGAACCATTTTATTCACTCGAATTGGTAGAACGTGACATAACAACCAATCAAAGTGAAATTTTTTGAGCTTCAAGTTTACTGATTATAGAATACAGAAGAACTATAGAGAAAGCGTTTGAAATTGAGTCCAAAGATGCTCATTTTTCGGAAAAATACGGTTTTTGAATGCCGCAAAGTCGCAATATATATTTTTTTAATGCCCCAAATGCTATATTTTGTATATTTTTTACCGCTGAATCCGAATTCACCACTTCCAAAGGCTTAGTTTAGCTGTATAAGGTTGTGTATACATACATTTTAACAAAATTGATTTAGTCGTTAAATTACAGTCTGCGAATAACATTTGTTGGATCGTAAGAGTATCATGAGATGATTGTTAGTTAGCAATATACCGAAAATATAATGAAAGAAGAAGAACGATTTGCTTTCTAGTCATGAATCAAAAAAACAGTTAAGTTTAATGGTTGAAAGGCACGTTTGAAATTTAACAAACTTGTTCACGATATACGTAAAGAATCGTATAAATTTCTTTTCTATTCTTCCTACGACACGGATGAAATCCGGTATTCAGCAGGACTTCTAAATGCTAGACAAATTATCTGGAATGTTCATGATGAATGAATGAATCACCGAGTTTCACGAAATATTATTACGGACAGAAATATCATGGTTTACACGTCACCGCGTATGTATTACTACGCAATATGCCCGCTATTGTGAAATGTCGATATGAATGATTGCTTTGTGCGTGTCAAAGGTTATACGCACAACGCGGTCATGAATGAATCGGTTAGTTGAAGAAACACTTAACAAAGTGCGTCCTAAGACAACCGACTATGGATGACGTAGCCACTTTAGCCAGACGGCACACAGCGGTCTTTTTATGTTCTTTCAGAGGCAGGTTAAATATTAGTATTCGTGCTGAGTTTTTATCAAAGCGAATACTCCCCGGATCAATTCAACAAGGAAGATCCCCAGGTGCACTGTGCTTAGTAGTAACGCGTTTGCATATACTCAACACTATTACTGAGCTTAATTGGGCGTCGACGCGCCCGAAGGAACCCGAGCGGCGTAAGTCTGGATAAGAGAGAGAGAGAGAGAGAGAGAGAGAGAGAGAGAGAGAGAGAGAGAGAGAGAGAGAGAGAGAGAGACCGAAGCGAGGATGTAGGCATGGCTAAACTGCCGAACACTCGCTGCTCACACCCGGACCTATAAAAATTAAAAGTGCTGGGCCCTGATGTGTAGAGCAGATACGTGCGACACTGCCTTGGCTCCCCACTCCATATTTGGTGACATGGCATGGACGTTGCAAATTGTTAAGTTATATTTTTTAATAAACGCTAATATGTTCTTAATGACGCTAATGTTAGGCTCGGCTACTAGTGATTCTACACATGGAGATAATTGTAGCTTGTCTTTATTTTAAGCTTTTATAAGTTTTACTCTTTGATTATTGTATAATTTACATTGCCACAAGACATGGTTCATTGTTTTCGAATCTGCGTTGCATTTACAAATATTGTCTAAGATTATATTAATGCGAGCTAAAAACACGGCGAAGTTGTAATGATTACCTTTAATTCGATTAATGGTAACAATAGTTTCTCTTAGAAGAGTTACATTTGATAACCAAGGGGTACGCTGTTCCTTATAAAATAATATAAAATATATCGCACCTTTCGTTTCGCCTTGTACAAGTCTAGGAAAACCTCTTGATAGACGTGAATAGCATGCTTTAATAAAATATTTGGAATGCCATCCGGCCCTGGTGCATTGTTGTTCCCTACCCTTCTGCAGGCGGCTAACAATTTCTCAATCGTGATCGGCGTAATAGCCTTTTTATCCACACCTCTTTCGATGATACTTGGCTCTTCGAGTTGCCTGGGGATCAGTGTTGTCACTACCCAGTGTAATGGTTCCGGGCATTTTGGTGGAGGCACGTAAATTCCTTTAATCTTCTTCATTACTATTTTATACAGTCGACCCCTAGGGTCTTCTTCGACCTCGTCCTGCAATTCCTTAAGGCACCGTCGTTTGTTTTCGCAGATTTTCTTCTTAAAACCCCTTTTAGCGTCCTTCAATTCTTGTCCGCAGGCATCTACTATTTTTTTGCCTATGCCAGTTTTATAGTCTGTTACAATGCCGCTACCCTAAGCGGGTCTTGGGCGTTGTCGTCCAGATCGGATGGATGGGTGCCTATCACCACTACACAGCGCGTCCTTAGGTTGCGGAAACAGCCCCTGAGGAAGAGGTTAGCTGCGAATAAATTGAATAAGCAGTCGCGGACAGCCGATAGGAACAGGCGTGGGTGTGATGAGCTCACACTGTCGAACGCATTCATCTAAAAACAATACGCAAGCACTACAACAAAAAACACTTCACATTATCTCTTATCTCTTAATCGATCTCTTTCATCACACATTACAAAAATGGGCGAAAATCCTGCTGACGAGGAGGATGCGGGAGCGATGACAACTGCCCCGAAAGGGGATGTGTAGGATGATTCGTCGCCTGGTCTTACGCGGTAACGATGCCAGCGAAGGCGCGCTGCCTTGCTGGGGGACGTTAGGATGCGAGAATGGAACTGTCGTGTGTCTGAAGACGAGTTGACACTGTCCTCGTCAAAGTCGGAAAGCTCTCATACTTAGTTCTAGAGAGGTATGGGGGTTATCACCTCTAGAACGGTGGACTCACCTGCGATCGGAATAGGATCCAAAGCGCGCGGGTTTAACATACTATCATGGCTCAAAAAAATCAAAACCAAACCAAAAGGGACTTAAGGGGGACACCACCTTTGAAATTAAAATCAAAATTTTTCATTAAAAATTTATAAATACTTATATAAATGAACCAAATTTTTATTACTATTCTTAGACATAATTACCTTTATTTTGATGGTTTTAGACCTTCTATATACCTCTATAATACCTACGTATAGTAGGGAGTCCATAATTCACTTACCGTAAGATTCCAAAGGAACGAATGGCCCAAATGAGCTCAAATTCTAGGATATTGTTTAAAAGTACATTAGTTATGGTATGAATGAGGGGATTTGGTTTAAATCTCATAGAAAAAGTTTTATAAGCATATTACTGATTTTTTATCAATTTTTGATTAATTTTAACATAACTATCATGTACCTTTATTTCTATGAAATTTAAACCAAATCCCCTCATTCGTACCATAACTAATGTACTTTTAAATAATATCCTAGAGTTTGAGCTCATTTGGGCCATTCGTTCCTTTGGAATCTTACGGAACCGAGCTACCAAGAAGTAGAGGCCGCGATTAAAAAACTAAAAAACAACAAAGCAGCGGGACATGACTCTATACCAACTGAGTTACTCAAATATTGGTGCGTCTAGCTTACTTTTAAAATCTATAAACTAGTATGTGCCGTCTGAAAAAATGTATCATTATACCGATTTTTAAAAAGGGGAATAAGACAGACTGCAACAACTATAGGGGGTATCTCACTTTTAGCAACGTGCTACAAAGTTCTATCTAACGTAATACAAGCTAGACTCACTCCATTCGCGGAAGATATATTAGGAGATTATCAGTGCGGATTTCGGCGCAACAGATCAACGAGCGATCAAATGTTTACCATACGATAGTTGTTAGAGAAAAAGTGGGAATTTTGCGAAACCATACACCAACTATTTATAGATTTTAAAAAAGCGTACGATTCTATTAAGCGAAGCAAAATGTATCAAATTCCTGTACTTCTCGGTGTACTAAAAGAACTCGTGAGATTGATTCGAATATGTCTGAACGGAAGCACGGGAAGGTACGAGTAGGCGGTAATGTAGTAGAACCCTTCACGATACGCGATGATTTAAAACAAGGGGATGGGCTCTCTACAGTGCTGTTCAACTTAACGTTAGAGTATGTCGTTAGAAAAATGCAGGTTAGCCAGCTGGGCGCAACGCTTAATGGAACAACACAGATGCTAGGCTACGCAGATGATTTGGATATACTGGGGGATTGTAGGGAAACGGTAGCAAGAAACGCGAAAATCCTCATAAAAGCGGCGGAGTATACAGGGTTAGAAGTGAGTGAATCAAAAATAAAGTATATAATTGTGGATAAACTAGGCATCTGCAGAGGGGAGGGAGATCTTAGAGTTGGGAATATTACTTTTGAAAAGGTTAGCGAATTCAGGTATCTGGGTACGACCATAAATAGTAGAAACGAGATTAATGTCGAAATAAACAAGAGACTTCATTCGGGTAATGCTTGCTTCTACGCCCTGAGTAATTTACTTAAGTCGAGGCTGTTGTCTAAAAACGTTTAAATAAGAATATACAGGAGAATAATACTGCCGGTGGTTTTGTACGGGTGCGAAACGTGGGCTCTCACTAAGCAGGCGGACAACCGTTTTAGGGTATTTGAAAATAAAGTCTTGCGAAAAATATACGGGCCGAAGAAAGATGAGGAAACCGGAGAATGGAGGAGACTACACAATGATGAGTTACACAATCTGTACGCATCACCAAATATTAACAGAATAATAAAATCACGCAGATTGGGATGGGCAGGGCACGTAGCGAGAATGGGAGACGACCGTAAGGCAGCGCGTGTCATGAAGGGCAGGCCGATGGTAACGTGACCTCTTGGTAGACTTAGACGCAGATGGAAGGACAACGTAAAAGCGGATCTAGTAGAAATAGGACGGATGGGTGTCGATAGGAGGGATGCATCTTTGGTGAGATTGACACAAGACAGGGCAGCGTGGAAGGCTTGCGTAGATGAGTCGATGAACTTTCGAGTTCCAAATGCCATTAAAAAAAAAAAAAAGAAAGAACCAGTTTTATAGTATTTGTTCCTCGCTTGTTGTTCTCGTCTTCTAGTCCAGTGGCACTCGCTACATGCACTCGCAATCTCCTTGTCCCACCAGTATACTGGTCGTCGTCTAGTGTATGCCACTCTTCAGGCATAGCAGCGTCATATGCTTGGGTGATGTTTACCGTACCTGCTCCGCCTTGCTGTTTGCCGTTCCAGACAGTTGCATTTCTTCTGGTGCTAACATGAACATCTCCTTATTATAATCATTGGTTTTCTAACCAACTCTATTGGTCGCGCGTACTCGCGCTGGGTCCCTGTTTTGATATTCCTACCTCCATTATTATGGCCTGGTGATCACTACGCGTGTAGTGCTCACTTACTGTCCATAAATCAACTAAGCGAATAAGGCTGTTGCTAACAAACGTCAGGTTGACAATAGACCCTATTCTCCTCTTCTGAATGTGTGGGTGCATCCTTGGTTAACTAGGATCAAATCCAGAAGAGCAAATGCTTCCAGAAGTACTCGACTTCTGTGGTTAGTCCTTATGCTGCCCCACTCCACAGTCCTGAACATTGAAGTCGCCTGCAATCAGTACCGGTTTCCTGCCTACTGCATCTTCTATGAGCCAATCTAGCAGTTGTTTAAACTGCTCGATTAGAGCGTTAGGTGAAGCGTAGCAGCTGCACCTGCTACCTTAGCCCGTATCAAACCTTCTTCACGGGTCTTCATTTTTTCACAGAATGCAACGTTCTCATATGTCCAGATCGCTGCTTTATCCGTAGTGTCCATTTTCCACGATGGTTGTCTAGATCCTTATATTGTTCGCACACAATAGCACGTCTACCTCTTTCTCGCGGACGTACTGGTTGAGTAGGTCCTGTGCTGTCTAACAGTGGTTTAGATTCAACTGTACTATCTTCGTTTTCGTTTTTTCTTTAGTTTCTAATGCGGCACGGTAGGCTGGACATGTATAGCTACCAGCCGCATGGTCACTCTTTAATGCTGCATTCTTTTCCCTGTATCTCAGCTCGTTCGTGCAACTTTTTACTGCATGTCCTTCCGTTCCGCACTTAAAACAGCATTCACTTCTGCCGTACGTCTCTGTACACTTTTTTGCGATATAGCCGAAACACAGGCATTTATAGCATCTAAGTGGTCGCATCTCTTAAGCAATCTCCCTGATTCTGCAATTAACCGAACCTACTTCGAGCTTTCGCTTTGCGATCGCCTTTTGGGCAATCTGGGCAGGCAGCTGTATGACAAAGAGTCTTTACAGACGTCTCCTCTACTACTTCCTTCTCTTTTGAAAACTCTCTACTCAGGGCTTCTACAATATCCTGTTTAGAGGTAAGCATGTCAAGGTCTTTTATTTCAAAGACCACTTCATGCTGAAGCGTCTTGATTGTGGCATCTTTGAGCAGTACCGCTTTAACCGTTTCTTGAAGTTCCTGCGTTTTTAAAAGAAGATCTCCTGCCACCGTTTTGCGTATTTTATTTACGCTGTTACCAAGCACCGTCAGATTGAGATCCGCTTTTATTTTCCTCAGAATATCGGCGTACGAATTTCCCTCAGCACCTTTTATAACAAGTGCATCAGGCATGGTGGGTCTCTCTAATGGTTTTCTAGTGCCATTTTTGTTATTGGCACCAGTGCCTTTATGTATATCCTTTCTCCTCTTCTATTATTTGTTCTTCTCCTTTCTGGTGATAAACTCCTGCCAGGGTGGGACTGCCTTTTCTTCCGAAGACACCTGTGATTGGATTTTTGATGTAGCTACTACAGAAAGTACTTCCTTACCTTTCCTTGTTCTCTTAGCGTACTTTTCTTGTCACTCTTCTACCTGGCTTGGTGACATTGCCTTATGCTTATTTAGCGTTCTTGTCGTCACTGCGTTTGATACTTCTATCGTCTGTGATGCCTTGTCGTCCTTCTGGATATGCTGCTGGTTCGGTAACATTTCCGCTTTACTTAGCATAAATCCAAAGCTCTCCTTGCTCTTTTTCAGCGCTACTTGTTCTCTTTCAAGACGCTTAACCTGGGTCATAATCGCCGATGAATGTTGGATGCATTTGACACAACATTATCTATAGAGACCAACCTGTCTTGGATCTCCTTTCATATGCTTTCTCAGTCTCGCTCAGCATCCCAGATTGTATTTCAGATCTTGAGAGCTCCTTTTCCTGCTTTCTCTCCTCGCTCGGTTAAATTATCCATGCTCGATAATAGTCTTTTTCGCGGTATGTGTCCGACTACCCTCAATCCCTCCGTCTATGGAGACAGCTAACATGGCCCCAACATATCACTGTAAACGGTGCCAGACTGGGAACATCATACTATGGTATAGCACGCGATACTGCTCAAGCCCACCTCCACTCTCTCATACATCCCACCCCGAACAAAGTGCTTGGCTCTCTGGAGAGTTTCTGGCAGACATCAAGCAATATCACGCGATCGCCTTAGCCGATTGATCAAGACTGGTTATGTGACAGGCCCCGCGTCTTGCCGTCAGCGGAAGCCAAAGGTGGTTCAGGTAACTTTAGCTCGCAATCTCAGATCGCCCCGTCAACCCAGGATCTTCTTTTGGTAGCTTTCGGGTCGCATCGCACGGCAAACGCGGTGGCCTGATTTGGTCCACGGAGCATATTTTATTTCTGCTCTACCCTCTAAGGTATATACGCCAGCAAACTCTCCCCCATCCACCACCTGGCAGACGCGCCATATACGGGTGTCAGGCTTTCCCGCATGGATGTATGTATATATGTATGTATTTTTTTATCTCTCTCGGAGAAGAGATATTAGGGAAAATCTTAGAAAGACCATAGCGGGACTTTGTTGATGGGGTCTTCAAAACAGCCCTATCCGCAATGTCAGCCGTGTGTCAGATTCACACCGAATAAACCCATCCTTTTTACGGCCAGATAAAAAACACCCAACCGTACCAAGAAACGCCCTCTTTGACTTTATCGACCCTCAGTAAAGGCGCACCTAGCTCCATCTTCTGTGCCCTTGTTCCTCGCGGTACGACCGTCGAGTAGTGCTTCGCGGGGGGGGGGGGGGCGAAAGGCTTCTACGCGCTCTTCTAATTGATGTAGTCGTTATCACGTTTCTTCTTTCTGCGTCGTCTGGGCGTCTGCTTCTTTCCGCATCGTCCGGTCGTCTGCTTCGTGCGACATCGTCCGGCCATCCTCTGGACAGCCTCAACCCCGACACGGCTCAGTGACCTTCGTCTAGCTACATTTTTATTCCGCTGTTTCGCCTTGTCTTTGCCTTCTTTTCTTTTCGTCATTTCTAACCTTCTTGAGGATAGTCCTTACGTAGTTGTTTACTGCGTTCCAACCATCCTCCTAAGTCAACATAGTTGTCATCATTGACTCAGGTGTCACTCTGGTCTGGAAATAACACTCGAGTTCTCCTCGCTTCATTTGGTATCGCGAACAATCACAGGGAACATGCTCCGCATCTTCGTTAGCATACAAACAAGCTGGGCAGTTCGGACTGTCGTCTAATTCAAATCAGATAAGCCCGAAAGCATCCGTGCCTGGTTAAAAACTGTGTGAGGTAGTAGTTGACCTTGCCATGTTCTCTTCCGGTCCAATCCTCTATTTTTGGTATAAGGCGATGTGTCCATCGCCCCTTGTCACTAACATCTCATCTTGTATCCTATTCGGCCATTGTCTTATTTCTTGCTGCATTCCAGATCTCCTTCTGAGTTTTGTCACTTGTTCTTCTTTTATTTTGGAATACTTCGTTACTTTCCATCGCCAATAGGTCAATCAGCGGCATACCAGCAATAATGCACACCGCATTGTCGGATACTGTACCGTAAACGGACGCCACTATTAGTGCACTTCGTCTGTACACAGTGGTTAGCAATCGGGCATACGATTTCACCTGCATCGCATCTGCCCATATTGAGGCTCCATATAGCATAATCGATGTGGTTACACTGGCTAAGAGTAACCTTCGCATCTAAGTTATGCCTCCTACATTTGGCATCAATCGTGATGGAGCAGCGCCGACTTTTGCTGCTTTATCGCTGACTATTTCCAGATGTTGTTTAAAAGTTTGTCTTGCATCGATGGTGATGCCCAAGTACTTTATGGTTAGTTTAGAAGCTATCTCGTGTCCGTCTTTTGTTAGTTTAATTTCCTCCACCTTCTTCCTACTAGAAATGAGAATAACTTCCGTTTTATGACTGTCTAGTTCTAGACCCATCTCTGTTAGCCATTCGTGTATTATACGGGTCACCTCTTCCGATATTTCTGTCACCTCTTCTTTATGTTTCGCTACTACCACTACTGCTATGTCGTCAGCGAAGCCCACGACTGTTGCTCCTTCAAGCACTGACCCTTGGGGTAAGCCTCCTGTAACTTTATAGGTCTTGGTACCGTCCACCGTGTCATATAATAGGATTCGGTCCTTTAAATAGTCGGACATCATCCTTCTTATATATAGAGGCACATCCTGCTTACGGAGTGACTCATGAATCTTACTCCATTTGGCCGAATTGAATGCATTTTTGACATCCAATGTAACTATGGCGCAGTACTTCTTTTTTCCTTCCTTCCATCTTTTCCCCTCTATCGCTGTTTGCGCAGTGTAGTTCACTAGGCTAACTGCGTCCAGGATTAAACGATTCTTCCTAAAGCCATATTGGTGTTTCGCTAATCCACTTTTTCCTTCTACAAAATGATCCATTCTGACGCAAATTATGCGTTCCGGGATCTTACCCGGGGTGTCCAACAAGCAGAGCGGTCTGTATGATGAGGAATCCTGGGGTGGCTTCTAGGATCTTGCCCGAGGTGTCTAGCATGCAGAGTGGTCGGTAAGCTGCAGCATCATCGGGTGGTTTCTTGCCTTTGGGTAGTAGCACTAGGCGTTGTTTCTTCCAGTTCATGGGGAAAATCTCCTCTTTGAGACATGAGTTGTACAAGTCTACAAAGACCTCTGGCCGGGCTTCGATATCATGATCCAATGCAATATTGGGTATGCCATCTAATCCTGGAGCCTTGTTGTTTCCTACCCTCTTGCAGGCAGTTAGCAGCTCGTCCGTCGTAATGGGGGGAATATTTTCCTGGTACCTCTGCTTCCGTGATACACGGTTCGTCCAGCTGTCTGGGAAACAGTGTATTCACAACCCTTTGCAATAATTCAGGGCACTTAGGAGGGGGTACATAGCTTCCCCTAATCTTCTTCATTACTATTTTATATGATCTACCCCAGGGGTCCTGGTCGACCTCGTCCTGTAGCTCCTTAAGGCACCGTCGTTTGTTGTCGCGAATTGTCTTCTTTAGTTTCCGCTTAGCGTCCTTCATTTCTTGGTTGCAGATATCCACTGCTTCCTGTCTCTTCCAGTTCTATAGTACTTATTCCTTGCCCGCTGTTCCAGCCTCCTGGTTCGGTGGCACTCGCTACGGGCAGCCTCCGCTTACTTGTTCCACCAATATACTGGTGGCCGTTTTCGGTTGGGAACTCTTCTCGGCATAGCAGCGTCGCAGGCTTGGGTGATATTTTCCGACACCTGTTTAGCTTTACTGCTTGCCGATCCTATTAACTGCATTCCTTCCAATGCAAGCAGAAACATCTCCTTATCGTAGTCCTTCGTTTTCCAACCGACTCTATTGGTCCTTGTAATCTCGCTGGATCCCTGTCTCGATTTACCCAGCTCCATTATTATGGCCTGGTGGTCGCTATTTGTGTAGTGTTCACTCACAGTCCACGTGTCAACTGTGTCAATTAGACAGCTGCTAACATACGTCAGATCTACAATAGATCCTGTGTCTCCTCTTCTAAAAGTGTACGTGCTACCCTGGTTGACTAGCACCAAGTCTAGTATAGCGAATGCTTCCAAATTACTCGCCCTCTTTGGTTTGTCCTTTGGCTGCCCTATTCTACGGCTCAAGCATTGAAATCCCCTGTGATTAGTAGCAGTTTTCTTCCTACCGCATCTTGTACTAGCAGATCCAGCAGTTGTTCAAACTGCTCGATTGGCGCGTTAGGGGAAGCGTAGCAGCTATAAATGTGTATACCTGCTACCTTCGCGCATACAAATTTCACGGTTGGTCATTTTTTCCTGGAAAGCTACGTCACTACATGCCCAGATTGCTGCTTTGCCAGTGCTGTCCGTATCCCACGATGGTTCGTCTAAGTCCCTGTATTGTTCGCACACAATTGCTACGTCAACCTCTGCCTCGCGGGCGTACTGGATTAGTAGGTCCTGTGCTGTCTCGCAGTGATTAAAGTTGAGCTGCACTATCTTCATTTTCTGGGTCTATCTAGTGCTCCTACTGCAGCTAGGTAGATTGGGCATATATAACTACCAGCTGCATAATCACTTTTCCCTTCTGCACCACGTTCCTTACAGAGTATGCAGTTCGGTTCGTTGTTACATTCTCTGGCTTTGTGTCCTTCGGTTCCACATTTGTAGCACAGTCCATTGCGATCCTGAGTTGCTGGGCAATTTTTGGCGATGTGGCCAAAACCCAGACATTTGAAGCATCTAAGCGGCCGCGTGTTCCGCTTCATCTCCCTTATATGGCAGACCACCCAGCCTATCCTGATTTTCTGCTTTGCTAGCATCCGCTGGGCCATTCCCGCCGACATTTGGATGACCGCTGTCTGCGTGTCACCGTAAGCCTTCCGCAATGACTTCACTACCATCTCCTCCGTCGTGGACATGTCGTCATTTTGTAACTCCTTGTGTAGTGCCTCCAAGACTTCTTCCCCGCTGGTTAATACGTCGAAGTCCTTTATTTCAAAGACCCCTACGTCTTGTATAGTCATTATGTTGGTACCATCCTACAGCACCCCTTCGACTACTTTTCGAAGCTCTGCTGTCTTCCCTTTCGCCTTGTGTTGGAGTTCCAAGAGCAGGTCTCCGTTCGTCGTCCTGCGTACCCTGCTTACGCTATCGCCGAGCATCGTCAGTGCAGGGTCCGCCTTCATCTTTCTCAAGATGTCGGCGTAAGACTTCCCTTCCGCAGCCTTTATAATAAGGGCATCTGGCCGGGTTGGTCTTGCCCGTGGCGGTCTCTTATTTCTGGTTCCTTTTTGGTTTAAGGTACCAGTGCCATCTTTGTCGTCCTCTTCATTTTTCTTTTTCTTCGTCTTCCTCGTTTCCACCACCTGTCAAGGTGGCTTTACGCCTGGTGTGGGCAATGGGGACTGCGACGTTGCAGCCTTTTTTGCCTTCTTCCTGGTCGCCGTGTCCTCCTGCGATGATGTTCTCCTACGCTTGTTCGGCGTTTGCTCCATCTGTCTCTGAACGAAGGCGGGAGAGGTTTGGCTCTCTCGATCCATGCTACTTATAGCCTTCGACTGTGTACCTGTTCTGGTCTGGATCGAAGTCGTAAAGTCCTTTAGCGCTCTTCTATTAGCCTTTGCCATAATTTTCAACTGTGTATGGATGTTTTTCTTATCCATAATAAAATCCACCAGAGCTTCAACTTTCTCTTTGAGGAGACTGAACGATATAGCCTCAATTTCTTGCTCCTTTTCTTTTCCTTCTTTTATAATGCCCTCCTGATTTAGCCAATCTATACCTCCATTTTCATCTTCCGTCGCATGGGCAATGGGGGACAGAAGGTCTATCAGGTTTACGTTTGACGCGCTACCCAGACTGTTACTGTCTAGTTTACTTCCTTGCTCCTGGTTTAGCCAATCTCTTCCCAAGCTGTTGTTGCTGCTTGGTTTCTGGGTAGGGAATCCAGCTTCAATGACACTTTTCGAGGTATCCGAAGTCCTCGAGTTATTCTTTGTGTGTGTATATATATATATATATATATATATATGTATGTATGTATGTTTTTTTTTTGCTTTGGAGTGAGAGGTGTAAGGTAAAAATCTTAAAAAGACCATAGCATGACATTGTTGATGGGGTCGTCGCAACAGCCCCCTCTCCAATGACTGCCGTGTTTCGGATCCACACCGACTAAAAACCCTTCGTCTTACGGCTAGATTAATTCACCTAGCCAAAAGTCGAATCCTCTCCATTACTTTTACCGACCTCAGTAAAAGTGCACCTAGCTCCATCTTCTGTGCCCTTTGTCCCCGCGGTACGGCCGTCAAGTAGTCCTTCGCGGGGAGGAGTTTAGCTTTTGCCCGCTTCCGTTTGATATCGTCGTCATCCTCTCACCTGATCTTGGATCTTCATAGAATCTTCTATTTTTTTCTTCGCCGTGTCCAGGGCGCGCCTGAATGCATTGCAGCCGCCGGAGCCAGCTACATGCTTACAGCCCTCCTCCTTCCTGCCATCCTCTTTGCAGAGGAAACAGTTCGGATCTTTTTGGCATTCAGTCATGCGATGATCGACTCCTCCACACTTAAAGCAGAGGTTCGACCGATCTACTCCATTGCACTCATCCTTCCAGTGTCCGAAGCCTAAGTACTTGTGGCACCGCACTACCTTTACACGCTTTCTGATCCTGCTACTTACAAGACCAACGCGAACGTGTCCTTTTTCTAGTAGTTCCTCGGCCTCTCTCTCGTTGAGTATCACTATGGCCATTTTGAGGCCTCTCATGTTGGGCTTTAATAGGCTTACCCGTCTACCATTGTCCGGTTTTCCAAGGGCTCCTTCTATTGTTGCTCTCATCTCTTCTTCTGTAGCTTCCGTTTCTATGTCCCTTATTTCCAGGGTGGCCCTCCGTTCTTCCTTCTTGACCTCACCGAGGCCAAGCACTGCTTTTTCTATTTCTGCAGTAAACGCCGTCCTGTCGGACCCCCTTCCTATTTTTAGAAGGACGTCTCCACTTCTGGTCTGTTTAACTCCCAACACGATTGTTCTACTGGTGTCCGGGTTTACCTCCTTTCGGATTTTCCCTAGGACTTCCGCATACGTCTTGTCATGCCCAACTTTCTCTAGTAGCCCTTCCGGACACCTGCTCTTGTTGGGCCTCCTTTTCTTTGCTGACTGTGGTGCGCTGTTAGTGGATCCCGGCATAGGATTCTCACCGTTCATCCTTTCCTTCTCCGTTCGTTGTTTCTTTCTCTTCTGGGCTGCTGCTCGGGCTTCTTCTCGGTCTCTTGGCCCCTGCACTTGAGAGCATAGCATCTCTTATGATTTGGCCTTGTACGCGTCTTCTCGCTTTGTCCCGTACTTCGTGCCATGTTTCATAGTATTCCACGCCATGTTGGTAACCTTTCTCCGTATCATCTCCTTCTTCGTACAACTCCTTCAACTGGGTCACCAAAACTTTGAGTTTTTGAGCCCGTTTTGAGATGCCTTCTATGCTCCTTGGTGTGGACTGACAATCCCCGATTAGGTTGTCTACTTCCTTTTCCAGATTGGTAATGTGCTCCTCTTCTTCCTTACGTGCCTTTATTGCTTGCTGCCTGTACTGCCTGTATTCTGTCATTTGCTGAGTTGACGAATTAGTGCCCGTACTTCTCGCGCTGGCAACACTTGCCAAACTTTTCTGGCTGCTCGTTCGTGAGAGCAAAGAATTTCCTCCCAGACGAAGCTCTGGCACCTTTAAGAGGGTCATACCTTTCTTCTCTATCTTGCCTAGTTCTATCAACGCGTTCGCAAGGCCCGTCTTAATCGGACCGTGCACGTTGGTCTTGCCTTTAGCGTACTCGTTCACTTCATTGATAATCCTCTTCAGACCACTGAAGGTATCACCTTGCTGAACCGGTTTGGGTGTGATCTCGCTTCCCGGAGGATGCCCGTTTATAGGGATCTCCGGGATGCGTGCCTTCCTGTGTCTCTTTATGACCCGTCAAGGTCCGTCTGTATGACCTACGGCTCCGACTGTGGTTGGCATGCAGCTTGCATACTCAGTGTCCCTTTCTGCTACTGCAGCTCATCTCTCCGCTCCGTACGCAGATTCATCGAGGATCTCTTTTTACAGAGTCTCGTTCAATCGTCCCTTTTTAACTCTCACTCGCATGCCATCTCATTCCTTCGAGGAAATGCTGCTCTCGTAAGCCCCATCACCCGGCCGACTGCGTAGATGGAAAAGCCGCCGGCCTTCGGCAAGGTACGGACAACAAATGGGGTGTATGTATGTATGTTTTTTTTTTTCATTGGGCGGAGGGATAAAAATGCCTTTACGCACGAAGTGTGGGACTCGCCGGTGCTACACCGTACAACACAGGAATACCCACTAAAAACCCCCTGCCACATCGCACCGGCAGGGTTCCTCCATACGACTGTTACTCCCCCCCGGGAGCTACCGTAAAGCTTTACTTCGGGGGGGGGGGGGCACTCATGCCTCGTCTGGGCCGTCACATTTTATGTCTGGCTGATGTTATTGCCGTCGTTTCCTCTTCTTTCTTCTTCTCTTCTGATGAGATTCAGCCGCTCGATGATGTTAGTGGCGAGGGTAACCACGGCATCCCACCCACTCTGCGACTCGAGCAAGCACGCCCCTAGGCCCTCGGGTATTAAAGGGCCGCTCCAATATTCCTGGAATTGCTGTCGTTCTTCCAGGAATCTTGGACAATGGAATACGACGTGCTCCACGTCTTCGTCTACTCCAGGGCATATTGGACACTCCGCGCTCCTGTACACTTTAATACGATACAGGTAGCTGCGGAAGCATCCGTGTCCGGTTAGCACCTAGGTGAGATGGAACGTGACGAAGCTGTGTTTCCTGCTCGACCACCTGCTGATGTCCGGGATAATGCGGTGGGTCCAGCGACCCTCGCTGGCTGAATCCCACCGTTGCTACCACTGCCGATATGTGTTGACGGCCCATCTTGAGCCCAAGTTGTCCTGTTCTTCTCGTTCTGTATGCGACGCTTCACGATATTTTTCAGCTCTCTCGGATGCTAGGAGGTCGATCGGAGGTAGACCAGCGACTGACGAGAGAGCGGCATCCGACACGGTGCGGTAGGCTCGGGCCACGCATAGCGCGGCGACCCTGCAGGCCCGTCGACAGGGAGCTCCAAAGCTCGCATTCCTCATCAATGCATTAGCCTAGATTGGAGCTCCGTATAAAATGTCGGAGCTCACCACCGATGCGAGGAGGGACCTTCGAGGCTGTTTTGGTCCCCCGATATTGGGCATGATGCAAGCGAGCGCACGAGCTACCTTTGTTGTCTTTAAACCTGCGTTCTGAAGATGTTCTTTAAACGATAGTCGCGCGTCTAGCGTGACCCCAAGATATCGGATGGAGACTACCGATCGGACTTCCTTGTTACCAACCGTCAAGGTAGCGTATATCCTCTTCTTCGTGCGAGAGATGAGCACCGCTTCCGTCTTTTCTACCACCAAACTTAATCCATGGTCGCTCAGCCAGTCCGCTACTACCTGAATGGAGACGTCTCCGAGGTATTGCACCTCCTCAACGCTCTTCGCAACGACGACAAGAGCTAAGTCGTCGGCGAAAGCCACCATTGAAACCCCCTGGGGGAGCCGCTGTCTTAACAGACTGTTGTACACGACGTTCCAGAACAGCGGCCCCAGGACCGAACCGAATAATTTCTAAATCTTCTTATTACAATTTTGATTGATCATTCCAAAATGATTAATTTTTGAATTGAACTCGCTTTGCTCGCCAACCCCCAATTTTAAAATAGGTTATAATTTAAAAGTTGAAAATATTTCCACTGCAGTTCTAATTTTAATTATATTCGATATTCGAAAATCTATTATGTTTAAACTTGCAGTGGTTACCTATAACATAATGCATAGCAAGCGTATCAACAACATATAACAACAAATTCTTGGCAGCTTTGTATTCACGTCACGTCAAAAATTTGGTTATGGTTATTCCTATAAAACTAAATTCAAAATTAAATCGCGAGTTTTTATGTATAAATTATTGTGCGGGATACTAAATCCAGGCTGCAATCATTTGAAAAAGATAAGGGGAAAGAGAAGTAGAGAGAGAGAGAGAGAGAGAGAGAGAGAGAGAGAGAGAGAGAGAGAGAGAGAGAGAGAGAGAGAGAGAGAGAGAGAGAGAGAGAGAGGAAACGAGAGATAAAGAGAACCATACTCAACATCGAAAGTTAAGTATTTACAATCTATAAAATTTGACATAGTAGATAGACAGAATATCCAATAAAATGTCAGAATGTAAAATAGAAAAAAAATCCTTGGAGATGCCAATTGCTTATTTCATTGCTTTTCGCATTTTTTGTTTAATACGGAAGAAAATGATATGAAAATTAGAGCGAAAATTGTAAATCATAATTATGAGAATTGGGAATATTTTGAGCCATTTATCGTAGGCGACGAATCTTTAAAAATTACTGATAGAAGTACTTATGAAATGCATATGTCAATGAATGGTATGTACGGCAGTGAAGTGGAAATTATAGCATTTGTTCGTCTATATTCTGTTCGTTTTTCAGTTTCTAGTACAAACTTTATTAATCCTATATATTACGGTTGCGATTCTATTACTTATAATGAAAATTAATTGAATTTATTTTTATCTGGTCCCATAGACACAGGAAATTATGACATACGAAATTATATTAATTTAAATTATTGAGCTAATTATAAAGAAAATTCCAGTAAAAGTTACTATCATACAAACCGTGATGCTTTAAAATTAAAAAGAGTTGAAATTGATAATTCAAACACTGATTATCGAAAAAAGAAAAGGGAAGGTGACTTAATTGAAAATATGAGTGAAACCCGTTTAATAAAAAAACGGAAGAAAGACAGAGTAGAAAATATGAGTTCTTATTCTTGAGATAAAAAAAGACAAAAAGATGCAGTCAACAACATGAGCGAAGTCAGATTACAAAAGAAAAAGTCTAAGGATATTGTTGAAAATATGACTGATAATAGATTAACGAAAAAAGGTGCATGGATATAGTTCAGAACATGACGGACGATGGATTAGAGAAAAAAGGTGCAAAGATGTAGTTCAGAATATGATGGATGATAGATTAGAGAAAAAGAAAGGCAAAGATATAATTGAAAACATGACTGAGCTTAGATTAGAGAAAAATAGATGCAAAGATATCGTTGAAAATATGACTAAGATTAGATTAGAAAAAAAGTCATTTATATATCTATAAATGATGATCTTTCGAAAAGAGTCATTTTATCGCCCCATAATGAAGATATTTACAAAAAAATGAAAAAATATTGAAAAAAATTAATAGCGAGGAAGTTATATATTATAGTATTGATTACGCTACACATAAAGGTGTTGATGAAACTCATAGTAATGCTGAATTAAAATATCCAACAGAATATTTAAATTCTCTGAAATTTCCAGGTTTTCCAGTACATAAATTGACTTAAAAAAAAGTACAATAGTCATGCTCATTCGAAATATAAGTATAAATGACGGTTTTTGCAATTGTACCAGATTGAAAATAATCAAACTGTTCAAACATAATATCAAAGCTGAGATTATTACAAATGATAAAAAGGGAACTACTGCTTTCATTCCAAGAATTATTTTAGACACCGGTGAATATACATCTTTGCCTTTCGTATTATTCCGTCGACAATTTCCTCTAATTTTGGCTTTTACCATGACTATAAATAAATCGCAAGGACAAAGTTTTGACACAGTTGGTATTTATATTCATAAGCCACTCTTTTCTCACGGCCAGTTGTATGTTGCCCTTTCTAGATGTAAAAATAAAAATTAATTGTTTATTTAAAATGAAACGGATGATACACAACTTATAAAAAATATTGTTTAGGCAGAAGCATTTAAATAAGTGCAAATGTCTGTTCTCCGATGATAATATCCACTTTAGTAATTGTCATTTCATAGAAATCTTTTCTAGTATACTTAACATCTTTATAGATTTGAACACAATGTTATAAGAATAAAAAATATAAGTATGAGAAAATACATGCAAACTTGTTCAAAATTATAAGTGTAAACGTCTTTAGTTTCATTATTTTTATGCATATTGTGGATATTCTCTTACTTTTTATTCGAGATTGCTTAACAAAATTTAACAGACTAAGTTTTGTTTTAGATCAAACCCCAATCGGAAATTTTTATTCATTCAACAAAAAAAGGAATCGGATCCTCTTTAAAATTAAGAAGACTCACATAGGATTCAATACATTTGTAGAATTTGTTATTCAAGATTTAATTTCAAGAAAAATTATTTAAAGCACATAATGGAGCATGCAGCCATTAAAACCTTACTTTATCAGAAATGCGGAATATTATTTAAAAGACACAATCACCTTATTCGTCACTTACTTTTACATGAAAAAAATATATATAAATATGTACTTACTGTAACAAAAGATTTTATAGGGCTGACAATTTAAGAAGACATATGAAATTACACAAGTAAAATTTTGCTGTAATCACGTTATTACTATATTTATATTGATGCATTTAATTTTTTTTAGAAAAATTATAAAGTAGTATGCTCATATAGGTCTATAGAAAAGCAATATATATGAAACATAATCAAGAAATGTACATACATGTTTTCATATTGGACACCAAAAACCACGGTGCATGCCACCTAGACTTCGTCATCGGCAACTCTGTACACCTAGACACCGCCCTCGTATGATTTATTTACCTAGACACCAAAAACCATGGAACGCACCATCTAGACGTGAAGATATGTAAAAAAGATGGAAAAGCAATTCCTTATCATTTTTGATGCGCAGCTAACTTCACTGCCCTTTCACACTGGAGGCGGCAAACTTCGCCGTCCTCTCACACTGGAGAAAAAGATAATGATTTGAGTAAATCATATACAAGATTGTTTATATTATATACATGACATAAAATATATTTCCATTCGAATATTTTTTTGCCTTAGTGACAGTTACACTTTCTAATAAAATTTTCTACAAATTAATATGAATATTGATTAGATGACACTTTAACGAAAAAAGACAATAAACATATAATATAAAATACATAGACTTTAGTTTAGCTCATGTTTTACTTCTGAAACCAACTTCGACATAATTACATTGAAACGTTACATTGAATACGTACGCCATCATTGCTATTTAAAATAAACTTAAAAGTCTTTATTTTTTCTGATTAATAAAAGTTTTTCCACCAATGATTTCGTCTATTTATCCTACTACTGAACAAAAATAATTAAATTAAATTTGAATTTTAAATAATTATTGATTGATATAATAATATGTAAAGATATATAATTACGCTGATTGATCTCCTATTTTTTTTTAAATTCTGAAGTTGAAAATGCAATTGTTTTTCCTTTTTTTTCTTTTACTTGAATATTTTCTGAAGCTTTCATTTTGCTCGCCATGTTAATACTATTCCTAAATTGAAAATATTTAACGTATATATAATGTATAAAACACAATGATTTATAAGAATAATATTATTACTTTATTATGCTTTTTAAGATGTTTGTTTAAGTGATCGGCTCTATAAAATTTCGTTCAACAATGCGTGCATATTATATTTTTATTTTGATGTAACAATAAATGACGTTTCAAATGATAATGTCTTATAAAACATTTTCCACATTTTAAACAATAAAAATTTCTTATACGAACCTGCTCATTTAAATGTTTTGCTAAATTATATTTATTTTCAATACTTAAATCACAAAATGTACCTGTATGATTTTATTTTATATGCTTTTCATTTACATGTTCTTTTAAGGAATCGTTATTTATAAATACTTGTCCACAATACGAACAAGTATGTTTTTCATCAATTCTGTATAAATAATAAAATTATGATATTCATAATAGAAATACACATAATAAACAGAAAACTTTACTTGTTCATTTTAATTGGTCAGAAGAAGATATTCTGCTCATACGATCGTATGTTTTTCTGTTATTAATATAAAATATATTGAATCGATTTTTAATATAATATGTATAATATTATATAATATTCTGTTATATTCTGTTTCTCAGTTTTAAGTATCTACGATTCATGTATTCCAAGAATTTTGCAGAATATTATTGTTTAACATTTACATAAGTTTAATGTATACATATTTGTTTTTTTCATAAATATTTTTATTTTTATTCTTCAAAAATTAATTTCTGTTGATTTTTATATGAATATTTAATTAAATAACAGGCAATCCTTCATATTCAAATCTACGATTCAAGTATTCTGCAGCATCGTTATTTGTATTCATTTCAACAACAAGACATTTGTACTTTTTCATGGCATTAAGAATATTCTTATTTATTTTAACAAAAACAACGTCGTCCAATTTTTTTGTTCCATGACGTTACGAATTTCTGTAAATTATTATAAAAATAAATATACAAGAACATAAACAAATTTATTATTTTATAAGTAAATTATTTTACAATTTAAATATTTTTTTCCAGACAATATTTTTAATTACATTAGAATCATCTGTTTTGTTTTGAATGAATGATTTTTGCATCGAGATGAAGCTACATATAACTGACCATGAGAAAACAAAAGTCTACAGGGTGGGCCATTTTAATCAAACCAGTCTAATAACTCCTAAATTAAGCCGTGAACAGAAAAATTGTTCAGATGAAAGTTGTCCAGGATCAGGGGGACATCTTTTTGTGCAATTAGTTTTGACCTTGAACTCAAATTTCAAGGTCATTCGAAGGTCAAATTTTTCTTAAAATAGGAACCCCTATTTTTGATAGCAGATTCGGAAAGAACAGGAAATTTTACGCCCGAAACGGTATTGCAAAATTTTTTTCATAACCTTCACAAGGTCATTTCAAGGTCAAATGTTAAGAAATACTGTAATTGCTATTTAATCGCATTTTCTGATAGAATAATCGTAGTTAATGTACTTTTATGATGAATATTCAAACCCAATGTGACAATGACCATGAAAATATTTACCTTGAAAACAAAATAATTCCCTAATTTCAGCGCTACCCAGGAACAACGACGTATTAAGATTATGTTCCCTTTGGGGTGCTTTTTTAACGTGAGTCCCCTTGCCTCTCACTGGGGTGCTTGTTTACTGTGAGTCCCCTTACCTCTCACTAGGATGCTTGTTTAACATTCGTTAACAAATTTTTAGTGGTCAAAAGTAAATTTTGAAGTAAACATGATAATTTTAAATATCTGAGTTCTTAATGGGAGTGGGAAATGGAACGTTAAAAATCAATGTTGTCAATTCATTCACGGTCGAAGCAGAGTCAAGTAAAAGTTTAACGTTTCAAAAGCGTAAAAAATGGTTAAACAATAAAGGTAGGATGTTAAAAAATACATTATTTAAGATAAAATATTAAACAGCATTTTGCTTTTGTAATATTAAAAAAAATTTTTAATAATTGTATTTGCTAAAGTACATCATTTCCAGTTTAGATGTTTTTTTTAAGTTGAATTTCTTTAATCTAATATGAATTGTAACGATTGTTCTCACGCTATCTTCAATTTAATGCACAATGTCTTAACGTAAGAAAATAAGAAGTTACAAATTTGATTTAAAAATTATACAGTTTGAAAATTCCTCCTTTTTTGTTGTCACTTTCTTATTTTGGTTTAGTTTCAATTTCAATAAAGAGTGAATGTAAATAAAATAGTTTTTCTTATTATAAACAAAATTTTCAACATGGGCGATTATCAATCCAATGAAATTGTTCATATGATAATGATCTTAGGCGAAACCCAAAACAATGCCAGAGCCGCGGTGCGACTCTACGCTGAACGCTTTCCTCTAAGAAGGCGTCCTACTCACAACACATTACTCAGATTACTTCGAAGAGCTCGTGATGGACATCTTCGTCGTCAACGCAGACACCACGAATACAACGAAAATGATTCTAATGTTATAGCCGCCTTAGCAGCTGTTCATCTCAATCCACAAATTAGTAGTCGACAAATTGAAAGAGAAATCGGTATACCACGAAGAACAGCATTGAGAATTCTCAATAATCTCCACTATCACGATTACCACATAAGATTAGTTCATGAGCTGAGGCCACGCCATTTTCTAATGCGTATTAACTTTTGCCAGTGGGCTTAGGAGTTTTACAAAATGATCCAGATTTTTTCAGATTTGTTATGTTTTCTGACGAGGCTATATTTCGCAGTGATGGTCAATTAAATAGGCACAATAGTCACTACTGGTCACCTGTAAATCCCCACTGGTACAGGGTTATTGACCATCAAAACCGATGGAGTTTAATGGTGTGGCGTGGGATCATTAATGGTTACCTGATTGGGCCATATTTTTTAAGGTCAAAATGTTAACCAGAATAGCTATTTGGCATTGCTCAGAGATCGACTGCCAGAGCTTTCAGAGGATGTTGACTTTCGGACGTTTCGGACGTAAAATTTCCTGTTCTTTCCGAATCTGCTATCAAAAATAGGGGTTCCTATTTAAAAAAAAAATTTGACCTTCCAATGACCTTGAAATTTGAGTTCAAGGTCAAAACTAATTGCACAAAAAGATGTCCCCCTTGATCCTGGACAACTTTCATCTGAACAATTTTTCTGTTCATGGCTTAATTTAGGAGTTATTAGACTGGTTTGATTAAAATGGCCCACCCTGTATGAATGTAAATGTCGACCATTTCAAAACTATGCCCTTGAGATTTATTTATAGTTATTGCGAATGCCAAAATTACATGAAATTTTTGACGAAAAAAAAATGGCAAAGAAGTATATTCTCCAGTGTCCAAATTTATTTGAGAAATAAAAGCTATATTTTCTCTTTCGTCACCTGTTATAATTTCTGCTTTAATATTATATTTGTATAGTTCAAGAAGTTTTAATCCTGTTCCATTACAAAGATCATCGTTCATACTCAAATTTCGAATAAGCATTACTATCGTTCCTATATTTAAAGTTAACTTATGCACTCAAAATCCAAGAAATCTTAAAGAATTTAAATTTTGCGTGGGATACTTGTATTCAGCATTTACATCAGTTTGATAATAAATACTATATGTTTGGATAATCAATACTATAGTGTATACTACTTTCACCATCAATTTTTTTTTTAAATCTTCTCGTTTACTTTATAAATGTCTTCATGATGTGGTGATAAAATGATTTTATTTGACAAGTCATCATATACTGATATATTAGAACCATACATTTTCAGATTCATGTATAACATTAAATTTCGTGCTGTATTTTACAACATGAAGAGTTTGTCTGAAATCTCCGCCTAGGATTACCAATTTATCCGCAAAAGGAATGTTTACTAATTTACAACAATCACGTATGGTATTATCAACAATTTCCAAAGCTTTTTTAGGAATCATTGAAGTGTTATCCCAAATTATAATTTCTCATTCTCTAATTTTTTTTATTACATAAGTGTTTTAAATTTGCAGTTTTTATGTCTTGTAAATCCAATGCTATCGATAATGCCAAATACTATCAAAGTGATCAAGACCGTTTATGTGTGAAGATCCGGAGGAGTACACGGAGCCAAAGTGGCAAGCAAAAAGGTTTGCGATGCCGAGGTCCGAGGAGGCGGTATCGCCCCCTAGTAAAAAGCAGAAGGGGAAGCCATCATCTCTGTTTAATGTCTTGACATATGTCCAGAAAAACGCAAGTTACGCCTTATATTATGCTCAACGGAGTCGATATAATTCTCATATTTAGTACGCGAGAGTGTTATGCAAGCCGCACGAAGACGCTTAAAATTAATATAATCGGCTTATAAGTCAGTGGTCTCCCACTGGCAGTGCGCTTTCTTCTTATCACGGATAAGGTTTTCTAACTTGTCATCATATCATCGGGGATACGAGCTGGGAGTAACAAAATCCACTTCTTTTTTGTAAAAACATAAAGTTCTGGTATATCACAATACAAAAATTCTAACCTAATCATCAATTTTATTTAGTTTAAACCATGCTGTTAAAGTTGTCTCGTGATTGAGAAAATCTATATCAATGTTGTTTTCATCACAAATTATTTGTTGTTGATTCTGTAAATGAATAGCTAATTTAACTACACTGTGAGAACGAGCACAAATTGGTTAATTCTTGAATACGCCATGCAGCTTCTATTGGCCCTACGTATCTACAATCCATATATTCTGTTGTTTCATCGTATATTACTTTATGGTCTCCACCCTAGCAGAAAATAACCCAACAGTTGATTATGGTCGGCCAACGAACCTGCTAGAACCGTCATTTTGGCCAACAGTTTACCGTTAGTAAGCATTTCTACCCAGGCATAAATATACGCTAATGAATGTAGTGAAATCAATTTTATATATGTCAAGCATCAAGCATTAAAGTTCATCAGGTAAGATAAGATCAGCTGTCTAGTGGTTATTAAAAAAACGTCAACTTATAGTCTACGCTGTGTACTAACTTATTGATTACTTAACGATCATTCCCCGCACAAATATGCACATTTATCGCATTTTTAATGAATAACAGAGAAATTTAATAAAACTCTTCATCTATACGCAAAAGTTTATGGTGAAAAAAGAATCGTAAAGTCATTATGATTCCAAAAATACTTATTATTTTTGCAAATTATCAAATTTGGCTGAGATTTTTTCTTTGCTATAAACTTTCACAAATATATTTAAAGATGTTTACAATAAAGCAAAGCTCCTTTTAAATTATAATAAAAAAATGTTGTAATATTAATATGATTGTACAGATTTACAACTTAATAATTACAATTAGAATGTTTCATCGTAAACTGTTGGCCAAATAGTGACAGTTTTAGCAGGTTCGTTAGCCAACCATAATATTACGTCGCAACATTTTGTCCAATGCAAGCTCCCTCGCGACTTTGTCTCACCAAGACTGTCAGACATCCTTGTCTATAGCAAATCTAATCTGTCTCCACGAGACTGCCTGGCATCCTTTGCCTATAGCGAATCTAATATTATCGGAAATCGTGTGTGTGTGCTTCGCATTATAATTTCAGTGTATCAAATCATGAAATCACGTGTTCGTCGTGTGTGTTGCACCATTGTCTTTCGCGACGTCACGCCGCGACTTTGTTCGAATTAGAATTTCTCTTCAGTAATTAAATCGTTCTTATGTTTATCTGAATTTAAGTGCTTTTAGTGTAGTTTGTTAACAAAATAAAAGAATCTTTATGCCGAAAGGCTTTTCTCTCTAGAATAGTGTAAAATCAATTAATCTAACCGCTCATTCCTCTCCTAGAAATTTTCAAATAAAATCAGATCATTTTAACTAGGCTTTTATGTGCCTCCCACAAATAAGCCACGACTTTTCACATAATCAACTGTTAGGTTATTTTCTACCAGGGTGGAGACCAAACTTACAGTTGCCAACATTTTACCTTGTAAAAGGTGTTTTTCAAACCGATTTCATACCCGTTTAATGCGTTTAATTATAGTTGAGAATTACTACGACTTCTCAAGAGCTTTATTTTCTTGCGTATCTTGTCTGTGAGGACCTGCTGCTGTTGCTATTGAGCAACCTAAAGAATCTGGGACGTGAGGGTCTTGATGATGCTGGCGGACAGCAGCGGTAGGCTTGGATTTGTGGCCGGGTGTCACAGATATGCTAAGCTTGAGGTTGGTCAAAGTTCCGACACTGCCGATCTATGGAGGCCACGTCGGCTCCTCGTTGACGTCTATCGCCTCCTTCTTGTCTTCAAACTGGATCAGACGTTCCGTCGCAAACTCGTTCTCGTGCTCTTGTTGTCTAACAAACGGTTTTCGGCTTGATGGTCTTGAGCGCCAAGTTTCATTTGCTGGTTGTCAGAGCAGCTCCGGCAGTCGTTATTGCGATGCTCGCCAATTGTGGCGAACCCTACTGCACTAATATGTGAGGGCTGACCGAAACCGCTGTAATGGAAGAAGAAGAAAGAACTTGTCGTTCATTGTCGACTCATTCCAAAGAAACGAGGGTATAAGGTCTTAGAGAGAGCATATAGTTGCCGTTAAAGAGGCTGAATTAGGAGTCGAACAACCATAGATGTGGAGGTCGGCATTGCAGGGGACAGGGTCGTCGTCGAGCTCGAGCGGTGAGAGCTCGTGAAGTTGAAGACGAGCTCATAGATTTTCCGTGGATCGCGGTGTCGATCTCGCTTTTCTCTGTTGTGGCAGTTCTGCATGTCCTGAAGCGATTGGCCGGTGCTCAGTTTCCAGTCCACCGATATGAACCAAGGGTCACAAGATGTTTGCTGATGTAGAGCTTGCTGTTGTTTACTCTCTGGATTCACACGTCGTGTTTGTGAAGATCCGTGCAATATGAGTATAGTATATTGCACTGATTGCTGAAGATAACCTTATTGTAACCTATTATCATGACATATCTTGTTTTGTTGTACTTAAAAAGATGAGATTTCTGTTTCAGCCGGGATTTAGCAACTGATTCCAAATACTATTGTTTGATTTAGAAATATACTTCATTATTGTTAAGAATATAAAAACAGACTCTTATTTTGCCCCTTTCCCCTATCCAGATCCTGGAATCGACTGACTATCCAGCCTCTCCGGGAAAGATATACGGTTACAAACTTAATTATTTTACAAATGAGCAATTTTCTTAACAAAATAATATGGTAATTGAAAATCTTTGAAATTGTATACTCATATATAAACATCAACAGGAGATCGAATAAAATATATACAGAAATCGTAAAACATAAATAGGTTATTTAGCAAATTCAAAGTATAATAGGTCGCGGCGCGCTCCCGACGGCACAGTATATAAAACTTATACTTGCTATCGGGGCGCTACCGCGTCCCTTGATATTTTGGAGAACTTGAGAAATTATTTTTGTATGTTCTTCAACTAAATTTTTATTTTTGTTTAATATAGTATTAATTGTTTCCCAATCATCGTACAAATAAATTTGTCCTTTTTGAAGTTTTATCTACAGATTTAATAGATTTCGATGCTGTATGACAAAATTGACCTTGAATTTTTAGGTTATAGATTCCAGATGCCAAATTAGTAACAACGTTTGCTTTAAAAGTTGCAAAAGAGAAAACATTGTTATAATAACGAATTAACTCTCGAAATTTTTTATCGTCATATAATAATGTTTTAAAATAGTTAGTATGATCACTTAAAGGTGGTAAATATTACTTTACTTTTATGGCAACAAGTTTTTTTTTAATACTCTATGGACCAAAATGAAATATTACAATATTGACAAATATAGTCCATTTCGCCAAAATCTGAGTATTGATATTATAATTCACCCATTTTTGAATTCTTTGAGTTTGTCGACGTTTATGAAATCTATCATTATTCATATTAATAACTGAATCTGTAATTTTTTTTTTATTTATCTTCATTCATATTTTCTACAACATCCTTGTTTCTCTTAACTTTTAATCTTTCTTCATTCATATTTTCAACGATATCCTTGCTTCTCTTTACTTTCAATCTCTTTTCAGTCATATTTTCAACAATATCTTTACGTATTTTAACTTTCAATCTTTTTTCATTCATGTTTTCGACAATATCTTTACGTCTCTTAACTTTCAATCCTTATTCATTCATATTATCAATAAGATTTTTTTTTCTTTTAATCTATCTTTGTTCATATTTTTTACTGAATATTTCTATTTTTTTAATGTTAATCTAATTGCGCTCATATTTATTGTTTTATCTTTATTTTGCTTTTTTTATTAATCCATGAATATTCAAATTTTTATTTAAATCATATTCTCTTTTTGCATCCTTTTAACAGGAAACTTTGTAATAGTAAAATTTTTAGTTTCGCTAAAACTTCGAAGAAACGCATTTAGAGGTGTTTGAAGTACAAATCATGCGTTTTCAGAAAATGTCTGTGCGAATGGCTGTGTGTGCGTGTATGTACGTATACCATCATAATTCTAGAACCACACAATCGATAGTAATAAAATTTGGCATGCATATATGTTTTCTGAAGCTAAATTCGGGAATTTTTTTTATGATTCTGACCATTTTATGGACATATTATAGCTATTTTTTGATTTTTGAAAAAATATTTTTGCTTTTTTTTGATAATATGATCTATACAATTTATTTAACAATAGTGTATCGAAAAGAGCATAAAAATTTCTACTTTTTTCCGCAAGATTTTCCAGATCGACTGTTCCGTTCAATTTATACGATAAAAAAGGTGATTAAAAAAAATTAATATCTTTAAAACTAAATCGTCAAACATTTTGAAAAAATTTATGACAATTAATGTTGTAGTGTAATTTTTCGTATTGTCTATATAGAGCGTATGAGTATGTTTGTGATAGAGAGAGAGAGCGCTCCTAAACGCTCTCTATCTCTTTCTCGCGGAGCGTCGCTTTTACCTGTTCTGCGTAGAATAAGAATTCAAATTAGTTAGTTGAGCACGAGCGTCTAGAGTGAGCACACGTCTGGTGCCTCTCTTGTGTACTTATAGCTAGAATAAATCTCAATCAAACAGACATTGTCTCTCTCTCAATAAACCTTTAATATCCTGCTTATATCCATGCTCATATTTAACAGGTTATGGGCCCAGACATTGTCTGGAAGCCAAAGTAAGAGAGACTATAAGTGAGTAGTACATAAAGACGCGAGTTAGTCGGGCAGTGACATCAAGCCAAAAACTGTTCGCTCAAGTGTGTTTCTCGTTCGTACCCATGTCATATAAACTTCTACACGAGACAAGGTGTGAAATTTGAGAGATGGCAGGAGAAATATCAACTCGTAGCCTAGTGAAGTTCAACAGTAAGAATTTCCAACATTGGAAATTTCAAATCACGGCGGCTTTTGTAGCGAACGGTTTACTCGGGCAAGTGGATGGCACAGTGCCTACACTGGCTAACAAAAACGATGAGGAAGGACAACGCTGGGTCAAAGAAGACGCCAAGGCTATGTTCCTAATTTCTTCAGCGATGGAAACGGAGCAAATGGAAAATTTACTCGTGTGCGAGACAGCTCGAAATATGTGGGAGAGACTTACGTCCGTCCATAAGATGAAGTCTCAAACACATAAACTGCTAATGAGCCAGAGGTTTCATGAATACCGCATGGACCCCAATGACACCATTGTACAACACATATCGAAAGTGCAGAACTTGGCAAGACAACTGATCGACATTGGTGAGAATATTCCAGATCTGGTTATAATGGCGAAAATACTCGCAAGTCTACCTGCCAAGTACCGACATTTTCGAACATCTTGGGGAGTCATGGAGTCAACTCGTCAAACTATCGAGCTTTTACAAGATCGACTCATCGAGGAAGAAGCCTACAAGACAGCGGAAGAAAAAGAGGAAACCGCGCTGGCAGCTACGACGAGAAATGCTACTCAAGGTGCTCCAAAATTTAACGCGAAGAAAAAGAAAAATTTCCGTAAGTCTAAAAACAATATTCAGTGTTATGTGTGCTCCGAAAAGGGACATTACGTGCGCGAATGTCCGCAGAAGAATAGTAAACAAGAGAAAGAGTCTCGCGACAATTGTGCGCTGGTCGCTTCGAGCAGGACAGCGACGGGTCACGGGCAAGGTGACTTAGCACAGAGAGACGCTGGTGTTTATTTTTCGGAACCAACTTCGGAGCAACGGAAAAAGATTTTAAACGCAAAGCTCGAAGATATCTGGCTTACCGACAGCGGTGCGTCAGCCCACATAACTTTCAGAAGAGAGTGGCTGGTAAATTATCGACCGAGGTACGAGGGCAGCACCATCGTGCTCGGTGACAATCACGAGTGTGCAGTTGTGGGAGAAGGCTCGGTTCGTGTTAAGCGGCTGATAAACGGCGAGTGGCTAGACGCACAAATAGACAATGTTCTCTATGTGCCAAGCATGGGCAAAAATCTATACTCAGTGGAAGTCTGTACAACAAATGGATTGAACATCAGCTTCAGTGGAGACGTCGTCAACATCTCGCGCGAAGGCGAGATTATTGCAACAGGTGTCAAGCAGACGAACTTAGTCTATAGGATGTGCTTGCTAGTACAGACGTCTGAACAGCGGGAAGCTAATGTAGCCACAGCTGACGTGAAAGTTTGGCACAAGAGGATGGGACACTTAAATCTCCGTTCTTTTCAAAGTCTAGTGTCCAAAAATCTAGTAAAAGGAGTCAGTGTTAGTGGTGCAGACGAGTTCTTCTGTGAAGGCTGTCAAATAGGAAAGTCACACAAACTACCCTTCAGCAAAGAGGTAGAAAGGAGCACTGAGTCGGGTGAAATGTTTCACAGTGATGTGTGTGGTCCTATGTCTGAAGTCACTCTAGGAGGAGCATCATACTATGTTTCTTTTATAGATGATGCGACTTCATACAGAGTAGTGTATTTCATAAAACACAATTCTGATATGACAGATCGGTTCATGACATTTGAAAAACTCATCAGGAACAAGTTTGACAGGACTATGAAAACACTAAGAAGCGACAACGGCAAGGAGTACGTCAACAGAAGACTTGAAGAATATTTGGAGTCAAGAGGCATAGTGCATGAGCGAACAGCACCTTATACACCAGAACAGAATGGTACGGCGGAGAGAGAAAACCGTACCATCGTTGAGTGTGCCAGAACAATGCTGGAAGCATCAAAGTGGCCAAATACACTTTGGGCGGAAGCTGTAAACACAGCTGTATACACACTGAACAGAGTGCTGACTCCAAGTAAGAACAAAATCAAGACGTCATATGAATTGTGGACTGGGAAGAAACCAGATCTGAGTCACTTGAAAGTATTCGGCTGTAGTGCATACAAATATGTACCAAAAATTCACACCAGAAAGTTCGACGATCAGGCTACCAAGATGATCATGGTCGGCTATGAAGACAACTCAACGAACTACATACTACTATGTCCAGAGAATATGAAGGTGTCAGTAGCTCGTCATGTAAAATTCAATGAGGCTGGAATAGGACTTGAAAAAGCTGAAAAGACTGAAGAAGTAGACGATGAAGACAAGGAAGATCTGCTGCTGGTACCTGAAACAAACAAAGAAGTTAGAGAAGATGTCAACAACCCACCAAGGAATCCTGAAAAAGTAAAAGAAGTTGAGAACGAGGACAATGGAATTGGAATCAGACCATCTGAGAATGCGGCAAAGGGTGCAGCCGAGTCAGTCTCCAAACGTCAAACTAGTATACCACCTGCTCAAAGGGAACTACGAGATAGGACCAAACTTCAGAAACCTGCTAAGTCTCTGGTAAATATAGCTGAAATTAAACTTCCTACTACTTTTAGAGAAGCAACCAGTGGTCCAGATTCAGAAAAATGGCGTGAGGCGATACAAGAAGAGCTAGGAGCTCATGAACGCATTGGTACATGGGTCATAGTGCCAAGACAAGAGAACATAAGGATCATTAAAAGCAAATGGGTCTTCAAGGTCATCAACAATCAGTCAACTGGTGAGGCTCGCTTCAAGGCTAGGTTGGTTGGCAAAGGATTCATGCAGGAAGAAGGTATAGACTACAGTGAGACCTACGCTCCCGTAGTGAGGTATGATTCTCTACGCGTACTCTTGGCTTACATCACATTAGAAGATATGGAAATGGTGTCATTCGATGTCTGTGCTGCTTTCCTGTACGGTGATCTGGAAGAGGAGATCTGGATGGAAGTTCCTGAAGGTGTACATGTCGAGAAAGTAGACAGTGGTAGTGTTGTGTGTCTGTTGCGAAAATCCTTATATGGATTAAAACAAGCACCTCGGTGCTGGAATGTAAAGTTTTCTAATTTCTTGCGTAGATTTAATTTTAAAGAGCGGGAAGCGGATAAGTGTGTGTATGTTGGAGAGTTAGAAGGTCACACAGTGTATCTGGCCTTATTTGTTGACGATGGCTTGCTTGCAAGTAAGTCGTCACAAATTATAAATAAAATTCTGAATGAATTACGTAGTGAATACTCCATAACTGTAGGAGATGCCAGCTACTTTGTGGGACTTCAAATTAGTAGGAATAGAACAGAGAAATTGATGTTCGTAAATCAGAATGCGTATACTCAAGAAATTTTAGCTAAATATGGTATGGGTAATGCTAAGTGTATGAGTGTTCCGGTCGATCCAAATGTACATCTGCTTGCAGCAGATCCTGACTGTAAGAATGACTGTAAGGCTCCATATAGAGAAGCCATAGGATCACTTATGTATCTAGCGATTGTCTCTCGACCAGATATTGCTTACGCAGTTAATCTGCTAAGCAAGTTTGTGTGTAATTTTAATGAAGCCCACTGGGCAGCAGTGAAAAGAGTGTTTTGTGAAACGTGGAGTTCTCAGCGACAGAAAATGGTAACGCTTAGTACCACAGAGTCAGAGTATGTTGCTGCAGCTGCTGCTGCAAAGGAAATCTGTTGGTTGAGTAAGCTTGAAAATGGAATCGGTTGTCGATGTGAAGATGGTGTAACTTTGTTAGTTGATAACCAAAGTGCTATTAGATTAGCTAAAAATCCTCAATATCACAAGAGAACCAAACACATCGACATACGATACCATTTTATAAGAGAGATATGTGAGAGTGGAGAAATAAATATTGTGTATGTAGCCTCTGAGAACCAGTTAGCTGATATCTTTACCAAGGCTTTGCCTAGGGACCGATTTTTGCATCTACGACAGAGCATAGGTCTAGTGAGTGAAAAAGAGTTGTTAGAATAATGTAGCTGGAGAGCATACACAAAAGGCGGAAGTGTTGTAGTGTAATTTTTCGTATTGTCTATATAGAGCGTATGTGTATGTATGTGCTAGAGAGAGAGCGCTCCTAAACGCTCTCTATCTCTTTCTCGCGGAGCGTCGCTTTTAACTGTTCTGTGTAGAATAAGAATTCAAATTAGTTAGTTGAGCACGAGCGTCTAGAGTGAGCACACGTCTGGTGCCTCTCTTGTGTACTTATAGCTAGAATAAATCTCAATCAAACAGACATTGTCTCTCTCTCAATAAACCTTTAATATCCTGCTTATATCCGTGCTCATATTTAACAATTAAAAACGATAATATCTATTTGCTGTGATAATTTTTAACCATTTTGGTGACTAATTTTCGAGCTAAAAATCGAAAACTAAAAAATATGGGTTTTCTATGTCGTATGATTACGGGAGTAAAAAGGCTTTAATGAAGTTGAAATTTTAGGAAAATATAGATCTTTTGATCACCTCGGCTAGGATATTTTAGCAGCTCATAAAACCGTTTAGTTTAAAAGATATCAGGATTCAAATTTTTGTCTCTCACCCTGTATACACTGTATAACTGAAAATTACTATTTCTGTTAAACCTTATAACTCGCTTAATAAAGTTCACAATATTTTAAGACAATCCATGATATTATGAGGTTATGAGGACCCTATGGTATTTAAAATATTGGGGTTTAATTTTTTTCATAAAAATTATATGATTTGATATTGTCACGGGTGGTCCTTATGTAAAATAATTGAGATTAAAGTTATTTTAAAAATCATTAATATACTGTATATATGAACAATATTTTATCTATTTGAACTATGAATTTTGTTGGAGGAAGCTACGTGCCAAAGAATTGGCAGCAGTTTTTTTATTTCTAATTTTTGTAATATTAAACGTTTATTATGTGCATAATGATTTTAATTATATCTTTTTTTATAATTTTTGCAAAAAATGGAATTTTCATTTTTTTAACTGTCATAATATTCTGCATTGAATGGACTTGACAATAAAAGATTTAAAGCATTATCAGTTTTACTTAAATTTTGACCATATGATATAGGATTTATCATATTTGTACTGTAAACTGAAACCAACACTTTATATATGTTTGTAAATGCTACTATCTCAATTTCTCCGCCAAATATATCATCTACTGTCATATAACTTTTGTATTAATCTGCTGTAACGAGTATTGAGATTTCGAATCTCGCGCACTCGTATGTCGCGCGATTAGGACTAGACTCTAGCAGACGACGTCAGCGGCGATTTCGCTTCGGCCGTACCACCGCAGCCCGCACCTTGCACCCCGCAACCACCGCAGCCCGCACCTATTCCTGGAAGCCCTCACCGGTTGTGAGGACGAGTAGGCAAGCGTTCGGTCAGCGACCGAGTAAGTAAGATTCTTTTCGATGCCCGGGACGAAGCCGTCGAAGGCCGAGATTCATAAAATCACCACCGTATCATCGGCCCGGCTTCCCCTGTGAAACCGCGCGCATTCCTCTCGCATTTGCGCGCGCAAGCATCGTTCTTAGAATATTATAACCTTCTGTATCACGACTTGAACTTTGACAATATACTTCATTCTTTTCCATTCACACACGAGTGTTTCTTTCTTTGTCTGACTCTGTCGTGTAAATTTTACGTGTGTAATATGTTATAATCCAAGAAAATTCCAATGTAGTTTATGGATTCACTACAGAAAATATGAAACTGTTAAAGTTACATATGCTTAAAATTGTCAAATCGTAAAATTTTATCGCTATAGTTTTTTATTGATCTCTTATCTACACTATATTAAAACAATGCAATGAGTAATTTTGTAAAAATTCACCAGAACTAAGAATCATTTCGGAATGACAATTATTTCATGATAGATAAGTGGCAAAAACATGAATACATTATACTACCGCAGAAAATGAAAAGAAATTGGATTTAGTTATCTTTTTTAATAAAAAATGGTTCATTAAAAGTGACCAGGTCATACAAAATTTCCCATAAATCAGCAATGTTAACATACAGATATAAAATTCTATATATTTATGTCATTTTTGTTTAGTAATTAATTACTAATAATGTATAAGAATACATATACCATACATCATAGTAAGATTCAGATTTGTCGGATGCTGTAAATAATAATCTTCTCAGAAAAATATGGCAAATATGTTTACTCGTATTTTTAATCTAAATTATTTTATGAATCATATGCTGTGACACGTGTGCTCCTTGCTTGCGCGTGAATTGTTTGATTGTGCCCTGCCAAGCTTTGGGCTAACGCGCAAGGAGCTCACGTATCAAAAAAGTCGTCGAGCTGATAACGAGGATCGGCCTCGGCTAACTCAGCGTCTCTGCTTTAGCGGACCGCAGAGAGTGGCGGGATCCTTCTCTGCTTGGCTTGGCTAGAATAGAAGTTGGAAGCAGGGATTGCATGCAGAATAAAGACTCTTTCCGATATATGTATATTTGACCTTTCGGGCTGGTTTCGCCCGTTATAACTTTTATTTATCAAGTTCAACAAACAAAATTTCTTCCGGCCGTCACTCGGTCCGGATTATGTATGCTCGTGTGTATTGTGAATACGAGACCGCCACCGAGGTTATGTGCTGCCAGTGGCACTGATGCTATACGCAATTCTAAACTAAACTGACTACAACGTTCAGTCGCGCTGTTTGCCCAGGAGGTTCTACTCGTGGCTTTGCCTTCCTTTTCAACCGGGCTGGAAGTCGCCCTGATGAATTGGGGAATTTCGGGAACGCCATATCGATGTCCCGCTCCGTTCGCTATTCGCCTCGTCAAGAGCGCCGAGCATCTCTGGCCGCTGTTGCGGCTATCTGAAGAGTAGTGAGGCTCGGCTTCGCTGCCTCGTGTTTCGGCTCCCCTCTCCCGGCCCTTCGGGATGTGCTGCTGTCTCTCTCATTTGGCCACTTGGCGCCGTTTTTGGTATATTGTTGGCTCTCGTGTCGCACTATACCTTCTCTCTGTGTCTTTCTCACTCGCACCTACCTCGCTTACCCTATGTTATGCTTCGCGGGCGATTGCCTCGGCATGCGTCTCGTAGAGCGCGTGTCGTATGGTATGTGTGTCTGCGTAAGCGTCGTTTACGCGCTTGTGTGTGCTGTGCGTATGCCGCTTTCGGCGTGTGCGTGTGCAATGTTACAATGCGACACATAGATATATATTTATATTTTACATACATTATCAGAGGTGATCTTAAGATTAGGTCTAGATGAAAGGGATGCTGAAAATAATTCTTTGTGCAGATATGCTCTTTTTTCAAAGCTATGTGTTTGTGAATATGAAATGACAAATGCTGTATGCATTTATGCATATCAAAAGATGTAATCTGCAAATTTGGTCCAGATAGAAGAGATGGCGCAAATAATTATTTCTGCAGATATAATCTTTTTTTAAAGCTATGTGTTTGTAAAAATAAAATGACGAAAATTTCTAAGTAATCATTTCCTTTATGTGAAGAGCACTTACATGAGTTTTTTTCAGCAGGGAAAGATAAATTAATATCAAAGAATATAAATTTTTTTAAATAAACTATATTTTATGATCAAATAGATGTCTCAAACAAGTATTACAATAAATTATATACTTTGAATAATGTATCATATATTTTTATTTATTATAATATCTAAATATTTGTTATAAAAATTTATGATTATATATATATTAGCGAGTGCACACCGAAGCTGAAGTAGATTTTTAATATTTCAAAATTCTCATCAATTATCTATAGTCATCCCTATATATAAATCTCAAATGACATCTCCACTATTAGGTAACATCTCCACTATTAGTTTTACTTCTGGAATACTCTTATTAATTTTGTTATAATTAAAAATTATTTTTGAAATAGTAAAACCGTATTCAAAAATAGATGCATTGAAGTATTCGAAGCAATATTTCGATTTTAAAATATTAGATATGAAAATTTCAGGTGAGATAATCATAGTGATTCCACAATCACTAAAGTGTCTTTTGATTATTACTAACTGATTTTTATCTATTCATAAAATTTTATAAATTCGTACGCAAAATTACGGATAAAATTTTGACTGAAGATCTCACTTGAGATTTTTCAATAAGGATTGTTAAAATATTCTAAATGCTGACCTATTTGATAATTTAGATAAGTATCGTATACAATTTTAATTAAATTAATTGATCTTTATATAGGGATATAATATATGATTTTATATCAAATTACATAATTTTTCATACTCATATTGATCCCTAGTGGAAAAAAAATTCTGCACGTAACAGTTATTATCTGAAGCCTTTGGACTAAAACAGAAGTTAACTAAACAAAACAGAAATTTTTAGCAGAAGAATGTCGGAATTGAGGCAAAGACCAGTTATTTACATTTGTTATTAGTTTTTTTTCAGATTTCTATTTTATTATGTTATTAAAGGCGTGTTTTAAAAAGGAAAATCAGAAGAAATCCGAAGATAACTGTTCTGATTAGGAAAGAACTAGTAAATGTAGAAGATAACAATCATAAAATGAAGAAAACTGTTTTAAACTATGAAAAGACTGTTGTCTTTGCTTATTACTAGCTATTGTCTGTTGTATTAATTTTTTACTCATTTACAAAATTGTAAAATTTTATACCTGAAAAAAAACTCTAGCAAACTAAATAAAACCGAAGACAATAAAAGATTATTGTTGTGTGTGTCTTAATTTCGACACTTTTCTGCTGTCATCTGCAGTTCATAATTGTTTTCTTCGGTTGTTATTAATTTTTATTTTTTGCTAGGGATTTTAGATATTATTATCATTTAATATAAGAGTAAATATTGTATTATGTATTACCTTTTAGTACAGAATATAAATGTTATGATTGTTATAATCCTACAATTTACATTATATCATAAATGTAAATAAAAAAATCAGCTGCCAATTCATTGGCACGTTGTTTCCTCCAACTAAATTCGTAGTTCCGAAAAATAAAATATTGTTTTAATATACAGTATATTAATGCTTTTATTATTGTTTTCAAATAAATAATCCACACACGCAAAAACGCTAAAATCCAAGTCGAGACGCACAAGGGCAATCGTATGCTCTGCTGTCGCATATATTATAATAGCGAGGAATAAGCTCAGTGCTCCCCATAGCTACAGATATAGTAGCTGAAGTTAAATTCGTCGTTGATTCTTGTTATTCCTCTGAAACCTCCGTTTTTATATACATACATATAGCTCTTTATTCCTGACTCGCCGGGGAGAAAGTACTAACTTTATGCTGGGGTGTGTTAAAAAATGTTATTTTTTATAATATTAGATCTGATATAATTTTTATAATAATAAACTGACTGAATTAAAAAAAAAAGAATTAAAAATTTTACTAATTGATATTATTAATTTTAATTATTTTGCTGAAGGAGCAATTTTCTTCACAAAATACTATAGTACGTACCAGAACAAGGGGTATAAAAGAAGTTTATCGTACATGAGCGGGTAGGTGGGAAAAAATTCGCAAGGGATGGACTTTAACGACGTGCAACGACACCCCTCTAAGAAGAAGCAAAAGTTTTAAGAAAAATGGTTTTTACATTTTAGCTCTTTGCTTGAGAACCGCTTAACGAAATCGTTTAAACTTTAGCAGCAGACAGCTTTTTTATGGTGAATCACCAAATAAAATTTTGAACCATTTGACTACATTGTTTTAGAGATATAAGGAATCAAAAAATTTTCAAAAATAAATTGAAACCTTGATGTATTAAGAACTATAGGGGTTTAAAAGCTGTGCAATGAATTTAACCAAAACACATAAAATATCTACTTGTCAAATCACTTTCAATTTTACTGGGATATAGTCTGACATGTGACTCGTCGACGTGATATTTTTTGTATGGTTATGATGTTTAGTTTCAGAGATATGAGTTTAAAAAAAAAAATCACCTTTTTCATATTATCTCCCAAACAAAGCGGTCGATCTTGAGGACCAAATAAGAAAAAGTAGGTAATTTTATTCTCTTTTAAATACATTATAGCTAAATTGTTTACAACAATTAGAAGATTAAAAAAAAATAGTCTTAAAAAAAAGTAGTTGAGAAAATAAAAAAAACTATTTTTTCCGGATTCAGTATCCAAAAATAGATATGCATGTCAAATTTTATTGACATTGACGAAGTAGTTCCAGAAATATTACGGTATACATACACACACACACACACACACACACAAAATATTACGCTACGCCGGTCTCAAGTCCGGGGCCCCACCACACAAGAGGTGGTGAAGGAGGAGGGGGAGGAGTAGCAAACTCGTTAAAATAACCAAGGCTCGTCTGGCCTGGATAACAGCACCTTGTTAAAGGGCTCCTTCCTAGGATACAGGATAGGGAAAGAGAACCCGAATATAAATCAATCATGGACAGTGAGTTAATTAAAACACTGCCGCAAGCGGGACAAGCTTTACAGCCCACTCCCGACGTTGGTTCCGATCTGGCAAAAGCCCCGATGGCCGACGCAGGCTTCATGGATGTTGAAGGGAGCCAATTAACTCAAACAAGACAGGAGGTTATAGAGGTGGGTCACTTGGCCCTCAAAGGAAGATTAGCCTCAGGTGACGCATCAGGATGGGATGGAGTCATAAACAGGGGAATGCACGAGGTATGGTCTAAAATTCAGACAGCAGATCGTGCAAAAGAAGAGTTGGTGGACAAGATTCAGAAACATCTAGACAAGATTGATACTGTAGTAGGTCCAGCCAAAAACATTTACAAGAGTATTAAGGATGACATGCGGAAGGTCATGTCTTTCTGGAAACGGCTCATCAGCGTAAGAGAAGCGTCAAACAAGACCAAGTCTAGCTTTAAACTGATGATGTCAAATAGCTCACGGACCTCGCTGACCTCAGAAGAAAAACGGGAGGTAGAGACGCCAAGAAAGAGGGAGGAACGGTCTCCTACACAAAACAAGACCAATAAGAAAAGAAGAGGACAAGACGCCAAAGCATGGCCAGGGTACGCCACTAGCGACGACTTCCAGCACTACTCAGTGCCCATCGCCCACAACAGGGACATTACCACCCTAGCAGAGGGTAGAAACAAGAAAGAAAAAGAAGAAAAAGGAAAAAGAAGACGATCAGATTAACGATGGTGTTGTAGATCAGAAAGGCACTAGAAAATCTAAGCCACAAGGGCAAGAATATCCCGACCGGAGGTTCTAATCATAAAAGCTACCGACAGAAAGTTCTACGCTGATATCTTGCGGAAGATAAAAGCAGGCCTAAAACTGAAGATGCTAGGGGATAGCGTAAATAGGATACGCAAAACTGCGATTGGTGACCTACTTTTGGAACTCCAACGCACATCGGGAGGGAAGGCAACGGAGCTTCGACAAGCAGTGCAAGAAGTGCTAGAAGAGGGTGTCACCGTAATAACCCTACAAAATGTAGAGGTCTTCGAAGTAAAGGATCTTGATGTTCTAACCACTAAGGAGGAGATCGTGGAAGCGCTATGGATGGAGTTTCAAGATAGCGGCTCATATGCAGTGGAGGAAACGGCAGTAAAGTCTGTGCGCAAGGCATATGGCGATACGCAGACGGCGGTCATTCAAATGCCAGCAAAAATGGCTCAGCAGATGATCTCAAAGCAGAAAATCAGGATAGGCTAGGTAGTATGCAGAATACGAGAGATAAAGCGGAATGCACGTCCACTTTGCTGCTATAAATGTCTAGGATTTGGACATATCGGCAAAAACTGCACAGTAACATAGGATCAAAGTAACCACTGTTACAAGTGTGGAGTCGAAGAACATAATGCAAGAGATTGTAAAAACAAACCGAACTGCGTTCTCTGACGAGAAAGAGGAGCAACAGAGAAAAGTAACTATGCTGCTGGTAGTTAAACATGCCCAGTATACCGAGATGTATAATGAAGATAGTGCAGTTGAACTTGAATCACTGCAAGACAGCACAGAATTTACTTAACCAGTACGTTCATTAGACGGAGGTCGACGTAGCCATTATATGTGAACCATACAGGGATCTGGACAAGACATCGTGGGAAACAGACGATACTGACAGAGCACCAATCTGGGCATGTGGGAACGTGGTATTCCAGGAAAAGATGACCAGAGAGGAAGGATTTGTTCGTGCAAAGATAGCAGGAATACACGTATACAGCTGCTATGCTTCGCCTAACGCACCGATCGAACAGTTCGAGAGGAAGTTAGATTGACTCGTGCAGTTATTTTCGCAGGCGTATTATCCATTTAACGCATGGGTCGTAGAGTGGGGCATTCAAAGGACTAACTAAAGAGGACGAGTACTGCTAGAAGCATCTGCCCTCCTGGACTTGGTTTTAGTTAATCAGGGTAGCACTAACACCTTCAGAAGAGGAGACGCAGGATCTATTGTAGACCTGAACATTGTTAGTAGTTGCCTTATTGGCTCAATCGATAAATGGACCGTGAGTGAACACTGCACAAATAGTGATCACCAGGCTATAATAATGGAGGTAAGAAAATCAGAGCAGAGACCCAGCGCGAGTACAAGGACCAACAGAGTCGGTTGGAAAACGAAGGACTATGATAAGGAGATGTTCCTACTGGCACTGGAAGAATTGCAACTCTCGGGGACGGCGAACAGCAAGGCGGAACAGATGATGGGTAATATTACGCGAGCCTTTGACGCGACCATGCCGATAAAAGTGCCCAATTGTAGACGACCACCAGTATATTGGTGGGACAAAGAGGTTGAGAGTACGCGCAGCGAATGTCACCGGACCAGAAGAAGAGAACAACGGGCTAGAAAGAAATACTATAAAACCGGAAGAGGCCAGGAAATAGTAGATGCCCGCGGACAAGAAACGAAGGACGCTGAGAGGAATTTTAAGAAGACGATCCGCGAAAACAAGCGACGGTGCCTAAAAGAACTACAGAATGAGGTCGAACAGGACCTTTGGGGTCGACCTTACAAAATAGTAATGAAGAAGATTAAAGGAAGCTATGTACACCCTCCAAAATGCCCGGAACTATTACACCGGTTAATAACCGCACTGTTCCCCAGGCAACTGGAAGAGCCAAGTGTGATCGGTGTGAAGGGTAGGAAACAACAAGGTCCCAGGGCCGGATAACATTCCCAATATTGCATTGAAGTATGCCATCCATGCTTATCCAGAGGTCGTCGTAGACTTGTACAATGCATGTCTGGAAGAGGGAACATTCCCCACAAACTTGAAGAAACAGCATCTGGTGCTACTGCCAAAAAGAAAGAAGCCACCCCAGGATTCCTCATCATACAGACCGCTATGCATGTTGGACACCTCGGGTAAGATCCTGGAACGCATAATCTGCGTCAGAATGGATCATTTTACAGTTAGCCTAGTGAACGACACTGTGAAATCAGCGATAGAGGGGAAAATATGGAAGGGAGGAAAGAAAAAGTAGTGCGCCATAGTTACATTGGATGTCAAAAATGCATTTAATTTGGGCAAATGGAGTGAAATACACGAAACACTCCGAAAACAGGATGTGCCCTTATATATAAGAAGAATGATGTCCGACTATTTGAAGGACCGAATCCTATTATATGACACGGTGGACGGTACCAAGACCTATAAAGTTACAGGAGGCGTACCCCAAGGTTCAGTGCTTGGCCCACCGACGTGGAACATCATGTACGATGAGGTACTAAGACTACAATTACCTGAAGGAGCAACAGTCGTGGGCTTCGCTGACGACATAGCAGTAGTGGTAGTAGCGAAACATAAAGAAGAGGTGACAGAAATATCGGAAGAGGTGACCCGTATGATACACGAATGGCTAACAGAGATGGGTCTAGAACTAGACAGTCATAAAACGGAAGTTATTCTCATTTCTAGTAGGAAGAAGGTGGAGGAAATTAAACTAACAAAAGACGGACACGAGATAGCTTCTAAACTAACCATAAAGTACTTGGGCATCACCATCGATGTAAGACAAACTTTTAAACAACATCTGGAAATAGTCAGTGATAAAGCAGCAAAAGTGGGCGCTGCTTAGAAGCGAAGGTTACTCTTAGCCAGTGTAACCACATCGATTATGCTATATGGAGCCTCAATATGGGCAGATGCGATGCAGGTGAAATCGTATGCCCGATTGCTAACCACTGTGTACAGACGAAGTGCACTAAGAGTGGCGTCTTTACCGAGAGTCGATAAAGGCAAAGAGGGCGTTCTTTGGCACGGTGTTTTTCATCTGGCCGTAAAAAGGATGGGTTTAGTCGGTGTGAATTCGACACACGGCTGAGATTGCGGATGGGGCTGTTTCGACGACCCCAAGTCACGCTATGGTCTTTCTACGATTTTCCCTAACACCTCTTCTTCTTCGAGAGAAAAAAAAACATTCACACACACACACGAGAACGCACGCACACACACATCCATATGGACATTTTCTAAAAACATTTGATTCGAACTTCTAACACACCAAAAAGTGTTTTCTAGAAGTTTTGACAAAACTCAAAATTGAACTATTACAAAGCTTCCTCTAGGAGGAAGCAAAATTTAATTACAATTATTTTATTGTTATATTTTGTTAATATAATTAATACTTTTATTAAATAATTACAAAGAGTTTTTTTAATATTTAAAATTTATTTCCATTTTATTCTACTATTTTAAAACCAGTCCTGTGTACTATAAGTAGCTATAACTACTTTCTTAGAATGTTGGCTATATTGAATATATTTATTTGTACTTGACGGTATTTAATTCTCGTGGAACGCTTTTAAAATCGTGCTTTTGATTGGTTCCGGCAATCTGATTGAAGCATTTCGAAAAAGTTCCACAAAAATTAACTACCATTGAGTGAACATCTAATATTTAATAATATATTCAATAATGACACGTCAAATAATGAAATATCATTACAATTAATTTGTAAATCGCGAGCGAAGCAAGCGTTCCTTGCTAGTAAGTATTTCAAACATAAATCTAACAGAAATGTCAAATTTAAGATAAAACTAAACAATTAAATTATAATCGTATTATTATATTATAATTCTGATCGTACATTTATCGATAGGTAGATTCAGAGTGGTCATGTCGAATATATTCGAAATTAAAAAAGCTACACTGCTCGCTATTTTAGTAGTCCTGAAAAAAACTAACCCGAATACGTAAGCGCGAAAGTTATATCAGTTATAATTAGAGTGAGAACGACCGGTAGTGTTAATTGAACTTTTGCTTATGCATTATTAGACAAATAATTCTTTATAATGATAGATTCGTTAAAATCAACATTAAGTGATCGTAAACATGTTGTCCTAACGAATGCAAAATTCAAGTGGAATTGTGCAACTTCTAGAGAACAACTTCTATCGTCTATCTTTTCTAGTAGCGTATGAAATTGTACCCATACAACTACTGATAGGTAGATTTAGAGTAGTGATATCGAATATATTCTCCTAACATGCTCTTAAAGTAGCTTCAAGGTTCAGTTTCAAACGTGGGTAACTGTTTTGTCTGTTTCGTCACCTAACGGTATATTTACGAAGTACACATAAATAAGTGAAATAGAAAGAAATGGCACGTAGGCGTGCAAGAGAGAGAGAGAGAGAGAGAGAGAGAGAGAGAGAGAGAGAGAGAGAGAGAGAGAGAGAGAGAGAGGGAGAGAGAGAGAGTTTATTGACACAGGACTCAGAGGTCCTAAAAGTTACTGCAATTTACAGAATAGTGTATGTACATGATTATACGCGCACATTTGTAGTTTAACGATAAGATATAGAAAGAATACAGAAACGAAGTGGTTGTTTATGGTTTTGTGCAAGTTTGTCTTCAGGCGCCATTGTAGAAGTTAGCTTATCTCTTTTGATTGGCGCGAAACCAATGTGTATCTTTTGCCGACGGTTGGTTTATACTGAATTGACTGAGTGCGGAAAAGTTTAGTTTATCGATAGCGTATAAGTACGATTGAAAATCGGAGGTTTCAAAGACAAAAGTGCATCGTCGTTTAGCGTCGTCCTGTCCAGAAAAGTGTCAAGTTAAAAGTACGTATTCGGTTAGTTGAACTAGGCGGACGGCGCATACCAGCGATGGCCTGGTGCAAGCAAAAGCGACAGCGGTCGCTCGTTGCAGGCAGAGCCGTGTGCAGCTGGTCAGAAGCGTGTTGAGCGTGTGCATTCTAGATGGCTGTCTACTACCTCCTGGCGCGGGCGGAGATAACAGCGGTTATCCGTCGTGGGCAGCAGAGGTGTAACAAGCGTGGTTCAAAATTCGTTGATAAAGACTAAAGTAATTTATGAATAGTTTTGAAATTTAATTCAAATCAAAAGCTATATATTAAGTTTGATGGAGATTTGAAGAGTCATTTTCCTGTAAAGGATAAAAAACGCGTTTTACGTCCGCTAATAGAGACTAAAGAAATCAATATCCTACGCATCAAGTATACTTCATGGCTATACCATAGTTTACACAATTCACAATTGTTTTACTCATAAACAATAACTGTCTTAGTCTTTGCAATCGTAAATAATTGATCGCTTCATATTTTCGGATTAACGACATTTTTTATTTTAATCTTGATTCGTGTAGCATTAATATCAAATAAAATTTTCTATACTAGCAATAATATAAATAGTGATAAACTGCGAAACGCGCATCTTCTGACCGCCGTCATCAGAATCCTAGTAACAAAAACCCTTTTCCTTTACCTAAATACTTCTTGTATTGTCAAAAACTTTAGTAGAGACACTGCAATAGTAGCTCACAATCGAAAGTCAAATATTTGTCATAATTAATTTTGATTGAGACTAAAGGAGTCAATTTCCCGCGCAACATATCGACCGCGTTAACTTGATACTATTATTTTCAAATGCATCAACTTAAAAACAAAATAAATTTTTTTCAATAACCACGATTCTATAGAATTTAATCATGTTATGAAATAATATGAAATTATTGGTGATTTTTATACAATAAAATAAAAAAATAATCAACGCACCTGAAGTACATCGTATTGTGAATAGAATATAATGTGCTTGTCAATTAAAATTTAACAAAATAACATTCGACTTCGATAAGATGAGAATCACTTGAGACAATGAGAATTAAGTGAGAATCCAATAAGATTCACTTGACTCTAATCTAAAAATTACGCCGAAATCACATGTGATTCTCATCTGAATCTCTGAGTTTTTTCAATAAAGCTGACAGCACCTCTTAGATAGAGTGGAAAACTGCCATCCAAAATTTTTGACTTAAAACAGATGTACCGATTACACATTATGTAGAAATATTCTTCTTCTGCAATTATGACGATAGACCTTTAATATAACTTTAATCATGATCATCATATATTAAATTGTTACCTTTTTCTTTCTTGCAAAGCATTCTAGCAATGTTCGGCTTTTAAGAGTGCAAGTAAAATTGCATACCCTAAGATTTCCTATGATTCTTCCATGTGATAAAATTTTCCAGTTGCTTTCAACTATTCTCAAACTTAAAGCCCTTCTTGTTTTCTTTATTTATACAGAAAGTAGTTCTTATCATACTTTACTATTCAGTATCTCTGTAATATGTGGTAATCTATCAGTACTGTTGTACAAATCTGTAAAAGCTGTGAAGCTGTAGGGGTCCTATATAGGGTGGGTTCCTCCCTGCTTGCTCTGCTCGACGACCTCCCATTTTTAGTTTAAAATCAAACTTATACAACATTACAACTAACTAATAAGAAATAGATAAAATAATCCTACGTATACATTTTCGACATGTGTTACTAAAAATATAGTCCAACTTTTATCGCTGATCTAATTACGATAGTTCCATCGTTTTTAAATTTTTCCGTTTTTTATCTTGAGAGAGTTAAAAATGAATTCAAATTTTGACTTCGTGCTGCAATGTTAATATCTTATAGAATAAAGTTTGAATAATTTAAAACATTATTAAAACTACAAACTTTGTGAAATGTTAGGTAATTAGATTACGAAGAGTAAGTATGTTGTGATTTATTGTCATTTTGATATAGCCAAATATAAAGTTTTAACTAACTTTTATTTTATAACATTTGATGGCCCAAAATTTCGATTGATTTTCTGTCACTGCAAGTTTCCTATGCTTTACGTCTATTACACTATATGTAAAAATTTAGAAAATATAATTTACTTTTTTATATCACGTGCATAAAAAAGAACATTTTTGGCTCCTATAAAGTGGACCGAAAATAGGGTTTTCCGAGCGTCAGACAAAATGTAGTGCAAGAGTCCCTGGTCATAATACTTGTATAAATTAATCCATTTTCGCTCCCTATAAGGTAGAACGAACCTACAATAATTTGAAAATCGGAAATCAAGAGGAGCGGAAATGGTCATTTTCGCCCACTAGGGGGCTTTTATTTTTTTGCATCTCCTTACTAAAGCTTTAAATTGTTAAGATTTTTTAAAACATGTTCAACATTTTTTTAATTTTTCAAAATTTTCATAACAGCGTGCGCGGAGCTCGACTTTAGAATCATTTGTTTTGGCGCTAAAGTCATCGACTTAGGCACGCTCTCTCACAGCGTGCGCGGGAACATTTGAAGCGTGCGTGGGGATACCTATCCTGTCGCTGTCATTTGTTTTACATATGTATGATTGCGAAATTGTGTATCATTAGAAAGTAAGACGTCTTGTTTATAACCTATTGGTACCTAACCGAAAAGTAAACATGAGTGATAACAGTTCTTGTGATACAGACGATATATCCGATTATGGAAATTAAATTCCACCCGAAATCGCATACCGCAGTGTGACAATCAAGTAGCATCTACTTCTGGAGCAGAAATTACAGTTGATCAACCCAAAAAATCTGTAAAAGTTTCGTTAAAAAGAACCAGATTTGATTCAGAAGGTCGAGATGATGATAATGAACCACATAATGAACCAGATAATGAACCACACGCTGAGAATGAATTTTATCGATTAACCGAAACACAGCAAGCTACATGTGGTTTACCGATGAAAAAACGTAGACAAAACGGTGATGAAAAAAACGAACAATCATTTACTATTGAAAGCATCGATAAAAATATTTCTTTTCATTTTAATAATTCTAATGTTAGAATTAATGTACATAATCATCATAATTAACTACAATGTACGATACACTATATTTGTGTTTTAGTTTAATATTTTTTGATAAAAGATGTAATAATTTTCTATTAAAAATAATTCATTTTTAAATTTGCAAAAATATTTTAGTTTAGTATAATTACACTCGTATATAGCGACAATGTGTGATTTAACGAACTTTTTGTATGAATAAGCTTTCACAGGAGCGTGGCCTATTTCGCATTATGAAATAAATTTAATTTGTATAATATACATATGTATAGTATAATGTCGAGCTCCGCAACACTTGTTATGAAAAATAGTATACGCAACTCGTGCGAGGGAAACACGACTTACGCACTCGTGGTAGTTCAGCGCGAACTACCACGCGTGCGTAAATCGTGTTCCCCTCGCACTAGTTGCGTAATGTACTATTTTTAGGCCGAGTATGGAATTTGCAGTACGAGCCGCAGACGAGTACTGCAACCACACGAGGCCAAAAAGCCCACTTAGCCATTGGTGGACATCATATTTTTTGTAACGCATGAACTGATTTCCGCGTTTACGCACACGCACACACACACATAGCTACATAATTATACACACACACACACATAGCTACAGAATTATACACACACACACACATAGCTACATAATTATACACACACACACACATGTACGTATATTCGATGTGAACTACTGACCATTTTCTTTAAAAAATTTTAGCGGTAGTTTTTAATTTTTTTTTACCTGGCGAGCGTTTTTCATTTTTGTTTTCCCGCATATGACCGCCGGACTGAAAAAAAGTTACTTTACGCCCACTTAATAGGCCCACGTACTATACTTTCGGATTTTAAAGAAAATAATGCTTTATGTCACATCTAATTAGAAACAGAAGAAACATGTTGTGAAGATTATAGTGAACTTGATCATATTTTTGTTGATAATGATATGTCTACAGAAAATATAATGCACAGTGCAACTGTTCAAACAGATAGTGAATTAAATAAATGAAGATCAACACTATGTTCTTACGAACATTTATTTTATTGATGATCCTGATGGTTCAGGAAAAACTTTCTTACACAAAACTTTTATAAACTATTATATTTCATTAAACAAACAAGTTTTATCAATGGCTTGGACTGGTATCGCTTCTATACTATTACCCAAAGGAATGACAATTCATAGTACTTTTAGATTACCTTTGGCTTTGGATAATATAGATACTGCTTTTTTAAAATTAGAATCAGACAATAATATAAATGTAGCTTTAACATCGTGAAAATAACAATTTATTAAGAATATTGATTTGTCTGTATCGGTATTTCCGAGGCAGGTTGTGTGGTGAGAAAGGAGAGAAAAAACTTTAAAACATTTTCTCTTTTCTTCTCAACGTTTCGACAGACAATGCCGCCCTTATCAGGAGAAATTATGGAGAAAATAGGTACAAAATTGTATCGAGAAGACGCTTCTCCGCTGCGCGGCGGGTGAAACGTAGGTGAACAGTGTGTCTCTCTCAGCTGTTCGATTCTAATTCGCAAATTTAGTAAAAGTGCCTTGTTCTATATTTGTTTGAGAAGTCGATCCTATGATGCAGTAATCATATATCATTGAGTTGATAATTTACATTTGTATTTTTATAATTATGAGGCATAGTGTTACGTATAATGCGAGCACGATTAAAGTTTTATCAAGTGGCGCGGTAGCGCCACGAAGGCGAGTTTAAAAAGCAGACGAAGCTGCGGCGCCCTCGCTACTATTTACTTCTATGTTGAGGTTCGCATTTTTCATTACAAAAAAATAAATGCATTTCTTTGTTGTCTCTAATATATTTTGACTTATATCATGTTTTATTATGCCTAACTATGATTTTCAACAAAAATATTGATAAAAACAGCTACCTTTGATATAATACACGAGTGTGTCATTCACAAAATGCTAAAATCAAATAAAAAAAGGTTAGGACCGTTATGTTAGTCGCAACAAGTGTTAAGACCGTGAAGTTGGCCACACAGCTATATACAGATGGATATTGCTTTCTCATCGGTTTTCTACATGCTCGCTCACATTTAGTTTTTAGTGTCTAGGTGTAGAACTAATCCGAGGGCGGTATCTAGGTGTACGGGGAGGCCAATGACGAGATCTAGGTGGTGCGCTTCGTGGTTTTTTGTGTCTAGTTGTAGAAATAATTCGTAGGCGGTGTCTAGGTGTACATGGTGGCCGATGACGAGGTCTAGGAGGTGCGCTCCGTGGTTTATGAGACCGTAACATGTTATGTTGATCTTCATTTATTTAATTCACTATCTGTTTGAACAGTTGCACTGTGCATTATATTTTCTGTAGACATATCATTATCAACAAAAATATGATCAGGTTCACTATAATCTTCACAACATGTTTCTTCTGTTTCTAATACACTTTAGATGTGACATAAAGCATTATTTTCTTTAAAATCCGAAAGTATAGTACCTATTAAGTGGGCGTAAAGTAACTTTTTTTCAGACCGGCGGTCATATGCCGGAAAACAAAAATGAAAAATGCTCGCCAGGTAAAAAAAAAATTAAAAACTACCGCTAAAATTTTTTAAAGAAAATGATCAGTAGTTCACATCGAATATACGTACATGTGTGTGTGTATGTATAATTCTGTAGCTATGTGTGTGTGTGTGTATAATTATGTAGCTATGTGTGTGTGTGCGTGTGCGTAAACGCGGAAATCAGTTCATGCGTTACAAAAAATATGATGTCCACCAATGGCTAAGTGGGCTTTTTGGCCTCGTGTGGTTGCAGTACTCGTCTGCGGCTCGTACTGCAAATTCCATACTCGGCCTAAAAATAGTACATTACGCAACTAGTGCGAGGGGAACACGATTTACGCACGCGTGGTAGTTCGCGCTGAACTACCACGAGTGCGTAAGTCGTGTTTCCCTCGCACGAGTTGCGTATACTATTTTTCATAACAAGTGTTGCGGAGCTCGACATTATACTATACATATGTATATTATACAAATTAAATTTATTTCATAATGCGAAATAGGCCACGCTCCTGTGAAAGCTTATTCATACAAAAAGTTCGTTAAATCACACATTGTCGCTATATACGAGTGTAATTATACTAAACTAAAATATTTTTGCAAATTTAAAAATGAATTATTTTTAATAGAAAATTATTACATCTTTTATCAAAAAATATTAAACTAAAACACAAATATAGTGTATCGTACATTGTAGTTAATTATGATGATTATGTACATTAATTCTAACATTAGAATTATTAAAATGAAAAGAAATATTTTTATCGATGCTTTCAATAGTAAATGATTGTTCGTTTTTTTCATCACCGTTTTGTCTACGTTTTTTCATCGGTAAACCACATGTAGCTTGCTGTGTTTCGGTTAATCGATAAAATTCATTCTCAGCGTGTGGTTCATTATCTGGTTCATTATGTGGTTCATTATCATCATCTCGACCTTCTGAATCAAATCTGGTTCTTTTTAACGAAACTTTTACAGATTTTTTGGGTTGATCAACTGTAATTTCTGCTCCAGAAGTAGATGCTACTTGATTGTCACACTGCGGTATGCGATTTCGGGTGGAATTTAATTTCCATAATCGGATATATCGTCTGTATCACAAGAACTGTTATCACTCATGTTTACTTTTCGGTTAGGTACCAATAGGTTATAAACAAGACGTCTTACTTTCTAATGATACACAATTTCGCAATCATACATATGTAAAACAAATGACAGCGACAGGATAGGTATCCCCACGCACGCTTCAAATGTTCCCGCGCACGCTGTGAGAGAGCGTGCCTAAGTCGATGACTTTAGCGCCAAAACAAATGATTCTAAAGTCGAGCTCCGCGCACGCTGTTATGAAAATTTTGAAAAATTAAAAAAATGTTGAACATGTTTTAAAAAATCTTAACAATTTAAAGCTTTAGTAAGGAGATGCAAAAAAATAAAAGCCCCCTAGTGGGCGAAAATGACCATTTCCGCTCCTCTTGATTTCCGATTTTCAAATTATTGTAGGTTCGTTCTACCTTATAGGGAGCGAAAATGGATTAATTTATACAAGTATTATGACCAGGGACTCTTGCACTACATTTTGTCTGACGCTCGGAAAACCCTATTTTCGGTCCACTTTATAGGAGCCAAAAATGTTCTTTTTTATGCACGTGATATAAAAAAGTAAATTATATTTTCTAAATTTTTACATATAGTGTAATAGACGTAAAGCATAGGAAACTTGCAGTGACAGAAAATCAATCGAAATTTTGGGCCATCAAATGTTATAAAATAAAAGTTAGTTAAAACTTTATATTTGGCTATATCAAAATGACAATAAATCACAACATACTTACTCTTCGTAATCTAATTACCTAACATTTCACAAAGTTTGTAGTTTTAATAATGTTTTAAATTATTCAAACTTTATTCTATAAGATATTAACATTGCAGCACGAAGTCAAAATTTGAATTCATTTTTAACTCTCTCAAGATAAAAAACGGAAAAATTTAAAAACGATGGAACTATCGTAATTAGATCAGCGATAAAAGTTGGACTATATTTTTAGTAACACATGTCGAAAATGTATACGTAGGATTATTTTATCTATTTCTTATTAGTTAGTTGTAATGTTGTATAAGTTTGATTTTAAACTAAAAATGGGAGGTCGTCGAGCAGAGCAAGCAGGGAGGAACCCACCCTATATAGGACCCCTACAGCTTCACAGCTTTTACAGATTTGTACAACAGTACTGATAGATTACCACATATTACAGAGATACTGAATAGTAAAGTATGATAAGAACTACTTTCTGTATAAATAAAGAAAACAAGAAGGGCTTTAAGTTTGAGAATAGTTGAAAGCAACTGGAAAATTTTATCACATGGAAGAATCATAGGAAATCTTAGGGTATGCAATTTTACTTGCACTCTTAAAAGCCGAACATTGCTAGAATGCTTTGCAAGAAAGAAAAAGGTAACAATTTAATATATGATGATCATGATTAAAGTTATATTAAAGGTCTATCGTCATAATTGCAGAAGAAGAATATTTCTACATAATGTGTAATCGGTACATCTGTTTTAAGTCAAAAATTTTGGATGGCAGTTTTCCACTCTATCTAAGAGGTGCTGTCAGCTTTATTGAAAAAACTCAGAGATTCAGATGAGAATCACATGTGATTTCGGCGTAATTTTTAGATTAGAGTCAAGTGAATCTTATTGGATTCTCACTTAATTCTTATTGTCTCAAGTGATTCTCATCTTATCGAAGTCGAATGTTATTTTGTTAAATTTTAATTGACAAGCACATTATATTCTATTCACAATACGATGTACTTCAGGTGCGTTGATTATTTTTTTATTTTATTGTATAAAAATCACCAATAATTTCATATTATTTCATAACATGATTAAATTCTATAGAATCGTGGTTATTGAAAAAAATTTATTTTGTTTTTAAGTTGATGCATTTGAAAATAATAGTATCAAGTTAACGCGGTCGATATGTTGCGCGGGAAATTGACTCCTTTAGTCTCAATCAAAATTAATTATGACAAATATTTGACTTTCGATTGTGAGCTACTATTGCAGTGTCTCTACTAAAGTTTTTGACAATACAAGAAGTATTTAGGTAAAGGAAAAGGGTTTTTGTTACTAGGATTCTGATGACGGCGGTCAGAAGATGCGCGTTTCGCAGTTTATCACTATTTATATTATTGCTAGTATAGAAAATTTTATTTGATATTAATGCTACACGAATCAAGATTAAAATAATAAATGTCGTTAATCCGAAAATATGAAGCGATCAATTATTTACGATTGCAAAGACTAAGACAGTTATTGTTTATGAGTAAAACAATTGTGAATTGTGTAAACTATGGTATAGCCATGAAGTATACTTGATGCGTAGGATATTGATTTCTTTAGTCTCTATTAGCGGACGTAAAACGCGTTTTTTATCCTTTACAGGAAAATGACTCTTCAAATCTCCATCAAACTTAATATATAGCTTTTGATTTGAATTAAATTTCAAAACTATTCATAAATTACTTTAGTCTTTATCAACGAATTTTGAACCACGCTTGTTACACCTCTGCTGCCCACGACGGATAACCGCTGTTATCTCCGCCCGCGCCAGGAGGTAGTAGACAGCCATCTAGAACGCACACGCTCAACACGCTTCTGACCAGCTGCACACGGCTCTGCCTGCAACGAGCGACCGCTGTCGCTTTTGCTTGCACCAGGCCATCGCTGGTATGCGCCGTCCGCCTAGTTCAACTAACCGAATACGTACTTTTAACTTGACACTTTTCTGGACAGGACGACGCTAAACGACGATGCACTTTTGTCTTTGAAACCTCCGATTTTCAATCGTACTTATACGCTATCGATAAACTAAACTTTTCCGCACTCAGTCAATTCAGTATAAACCAACCGTCGGCAAAAGATACACATTGGTTTCGCGCCAATCAAAAGAGATAAGCTAACTTCTACAATGGCGCCTGAAGACAAACTTGCACAAAACCATAAACAACCACTTCGTTTCTGTATTCTTTCTATATCTTATCGTTAAACTACAAATGTGCGCGTATAATCATGTACATACACTATTCTGTAAATTGCAGTAACTTTTAGGACCTCTGAGTCCTGTGTCAATAAACTCTCTCTCTCTCCCTCTCTCTCTCTCTCTCTCTCTCTCTCTCTCTCTCTCTCTCTCTCTCTCTCTCTCTCTCTCTCTCTCTCTTGCACGCCTACGTGCCATTTCTTTCTATTTCACTTATTTATGTGTACTTCGTAAATATACCGTTAGGTGACGAAACAGACAAAACAGTTACCCACGTTTGAAACTGAACCTTGAAGCTACTTTAAGAGCATGTTAGGAGAATATATTCGATATCACTACTCTAAATCTACCTATCAGTAGTTGTATGGGTACAATTTCATACGCTACTAGAAAAGATAGACGATAGAAGTTGTTCTCTAGAAGTTGCACAATTCCACTTGAATTTTGCATTCGTTAGGACAACATGTTTACGATCACTTAATGTTGATTTTAACGAATCTATCATTATAAAGAATTATTTGTCTAATAATGCATAAGCAAAAGTTCAATTAACACTACCGGTCGTTCTCACTCTAATTATAACTGATATAACTTTCGCGCTTACGTATTCGGGTTAGTTTTTTTCAGGACTACTAAAATAGCGAGCAGTGTAGCTTTTTTAATTTCGAATATATTCGACATGACCACTCTGAATCTACCTATCGATAAATGTACGATCAGAATTATAATATAATAATACGATTATAATTTAATTGTTTAGTTTTATCTTAAATTTGACATTTCTGTTAGATTTATGTTTGAAATACTTACTAGCAAGGAACGCTTGCTTCGCTCGCGATTTACAAATTAATTGTAATGATATTTCATTATTTGACGTGTCATTATTGAATATATTATTAAATATTAGATGTTCACTCAATGGTAGTTAATTTTTGTGGAACTTTTTCGAAATGCTTCAATCAGATTGCCGGAACCAATCAAAAGCACGATTTTAAAAGCGTTCCACGAGAATTAAATACCGTCAAGTACAAATAAATATATTCAATATAGCCAACATTCTAAGAAAGTAGTTATAGCTACTTATAGTACACAGGACTGGTTTTAAAATAGTAGAATAAAATGGAAATAAATTTTAAATATTAAAAAAACTCTTTGTAATTATTTAATAAAAGTATTAATTATATTAACAAAATATAACAATAAAATAATTGTAATTAAATTTTGCTTCCTCCTAGAGGAAGCTTTGTAATAGTTCAATTTTGAGTTTTGTCAAAACTTCTAGAAAACACTTTTTGGTGTGTTAGAAGTTCGAATCAAATGTTTTTAGAAAATGTCCATATGGATGTGTGTGTGCGTGCGTTCTCGTGTGTGTGTGTGAATGTTTTTTTTTCTCTCGAAGAAGAAGAGGTGTTAGGGAAAATCGTAGAAAGACCATAGCGTGACTTGGGGTCGTCGAAACAGCCCCATCCGCAATCTCAGCCGTGTGTCGAATTCACACCGACTAAACCCATCCTTTTTACGGCCAGATGAAAAACACCGTGCCAAAGAACGCCCTCTTTGCCTTTATCGACTCTCGGTAAAGACGCCACTCTTAGTGCACTTCGTCTGTACACAGTGGTTAGCAATCGGGCATACGATTTCACCTGCATCGCATCTGCCCATATTGAGGCTCCATATAGCATAATCGATGTGGTTACACTGGCTAAGAGTAACCTTCGCTTCTAAGCAGCGCCCACTTTTGCTGCTTTATCACTGACTATTTCCAGATGTTGTTTAAAAGTTTGTCTTACATCGATGGTTATGCCCAAGTACTTTATGGTTAGTTTAGAAGCTATCTCGTGTCCGTCTTTTGTTAGTTTAATTTCCTCCACCTTCTTCCTACTAGAAATGAGAATAACTTCCGTTTTATGACTGTCTAGTTCTAGACCCATCTCTGTTAGCCATTCGTGTATCATACGGGTCACCTCTTCCGATATTTCTGTCACCTCTTCTTTATGTTTCGCTACTACCACTACTGCTATGTCGTCAGCGAAGCCCACGACTGTTGCTCCTTCAGGTAATTGTAGTCTTAGTACCTCATCGTACATGATGTTCCACGTCGGTGGGCCAAGCACTGAACCTTGGGGTACGCCTCCTGTAACTTTATAGGTCTTGGTACCGTCCACCGTGTCATATAATAGGATTCGGTCCTTCAAATAGTCGGACATCATTCTTCTTATATATAAGGGCACATCCTGTTTTCGGAGTGTTTCGTGTATTTCACTCCATTTGCCCAAATTAAATGCATTTTTGACATCCAATGTAACTATGGCGCACTACTTCTTCTTTCCTCCCTTCCATATTTTCCCCTCTATCGCTCATTTCGCAGTGTCGTTCACTAGGCTAACTGTAAAATGATCCATTCTGACGCAGATTATGCGTTCCAGGATCTTACCCGAGGTGTCCAACATGCAGAGCGGTCTGTATGATGAAGAATCCTGGGGTGGCTTCTTTCTTTTTGGCAGTAGCACCAGACGCTGTTTCTTCAAGTTTGTGGGGAATGTTCCCTCTTCCAGACATGCATTGTACAAGTCTACGACGACCTCTGGATAAGCATGGATGGCATACTTCAATGCAATATTGGGAATGTTATCCGGCCCTGGGACCTTGTTGTTTCCTACCCTTCACACCGATCACACTTGGCTCTTCCAGTTGCCTGGGGAACAGTGCGGTTATTAACCGGTGTAATAGTTCCGGGCATTTTGGAGGGTGTACATAGCTTCCTTTAATCTTCTTCATTACTATTTTGTAAGGTCGACCCCAAAGGTCCTGTTCGACCTCATTCTGTAGTTCTTTTAGGCACCGTCGCTTGTTTTCGCGGATCGTCTTCATAAAATTCCTCTCAGCGTCCTTCGTTTCTTGTCCGCGGGCATCTACTATTTCCTGGCCTCTTCCGGTTTTATAGTATTTCTTTCTAGCCCGTTGTTCTCTTCTTCTGGTCCGGTGACACTCGCTGCGCGTACTCTCAACCTCTTTGTCCCACCAATATACTGGTGGTCGTCTACAATTGGGCACTTTTATCGGCATGGTCGCGTCAAAGGCTCGCGTAATATTACCCATCATCTGTTCCGCCTTGCTGTTCGCCGTCCCCGAGAGTTGCAATTCTTCCAGTGCCAGTAGGAATATCTCCTTATCATAGTCCTTCGTTTTCCAACCGACTCTGTTGGTCCTTGAACTCGCGCTGGGTCTCTGCTCTGATTTTCTTACCTCCATTATTATAGCCTGGTGATCACTATTTGTGCAGTGTTCACTCACGGTCCACTTATCGATTGAGCCAATAAGGCAACTACTAACAATGTTCAGGTCTACAATAGATCCTGCGTCTCCTCTTCTGAAGGTGTTAGTGCTACCCTGATTAACTAAAACCAAGTCCAGGAAGGCAGATGCTTCTAGCAGTACTCGTCCTCTTTAGTTAGTCCTTTGAATGCCCCACTCTACGACCCATGCGTTAAATGGATAATACGCCTGCGATAATAACTGCACGAGTCAATCTAACTTCCTCTCGAACTGTTCGATCGGTGCGTTAGGCGAAGCATAGCAGCTGTATACGTGTATTCCTGCTATCTTTGCACGAACAAATCCTTCCTCTCTGGTCATCTTTTCCTGGAATACCACGTTCCCACATGCCCAGATTGGTGCTCTGTCAGTATCGTCTGTTTCCCACGATGTCTTGTCCAGATCCCTGTATGGTTCACATATAATGGCTACGTCGACCTCCGTCTAATGAACGTACTGGTTAAGTAAATTCTGTGCTGTCTTGCAGTGATTCAAGTTCAACTGCACTATCTTCATTATACATCTCGGTATACTGGGCATGTTTAACTACCAGCAGCATAGTTACTTTTCTCTGTTGCTCCTCTTTCTCGTCAGAGAACGCAGTTCGGTTTGTTTTTACAATCTCTTGCATTATGTCCTTCGATTCCACACTTGTAACAGTGGTTACTTTGATCCTATGTTACTGTGCAGTTTTTGCCGATATGTCCAAATCCTAGACATTTATAGCAGCAAAGTGGACGTGCATTCCGCTTTATCTCTCGTATTCTGCATACTACCTAGCTTATCCTGATTTTCTGCTTTGAGATCATCTTCTGAGCCATTTTTGCTGGCATTTGAATGACCGCCGTCTGCGTATCGCCATATGCCTTGCGCACAGACTTTACTACCGTTTCCTCCACTGCATATGAGCCGCTATCTTGAAACTCCATCCATAGCGCTTCCACGATCTCCTCCTTAGTGGTTAGAACATCAAGATCCTTTACTTCGAAGACCTCTACATTTTGTAGGGTTATTACGGTGACACCCACTTCTAGCACTTCTTGCACTGCTTGTCGAAGCTCCGTTGCCTTCCCTCCCGATGTGCGTTGGAGTTCCAAAAGTAGGTCACCAATCGCAGTTTTGCGTATCCTATTTACGCTATCCCCTAGCATCTTCAGTTTTGGGCCTGCTTTTATCTTCCGCAAGATATCAGCGTAGAACTTTCTGTCGGTAACTTTTATGATTAGAGCCTCCGGTCGGGATATTCTTGCCCTTGTGGCTTAGATTTTCTAGTGCCTTTCTGATCTACAACACCATCGTTAATCTTATCGTCTTCTTTTTCCTTTTTCTTCTTTTGCTTTCTTGTTTCTACCCTCTTCTAGGGTGGTAATATCCCTGTTGTGGGCGATGGGCACTGAGTAGTGCTGGAAGTCGTCGCTAGTGGCGCACTCTGGCCATGCTTTGGCGTCTTGTCCTCTTCTTTTCTTTTCTTATTGGTCTTGTTTTGTGTAGGAGACCGATCCTCCCTCTTTCTTGGCGTTTCTACCTCCCGTTTTTCTTCTGAGGTCAGCGAGGTCCGTGAGCTATTTGACATCATCAGTTTAAAGCTAGACTTGGTCTTGTTTGACGCTTCTCTTACGCTGATGAGCCGTTTCCAGAAAGACATGACCTTCCGCATGTCATCCTTAATACTCTTGTAAATGTTTTTGGCTGGACCTACTACAGTATCAATCTTGTCTAGATGTTTCTGAATCTTGTCCACCAACTCTTCTTTTGCACGATCTGCTGTCTGAATTTTAGACCATACCTCGAGTTTTCTTTTCGAACAGATTTAACGCAAGGATAACCTAAGCTTGGATTGTGAATTGTCTTCAATTATTCCAATCCTCAATTATATTTGTTACTTATATCAACAAGTTGAACATCTGTTAATGGAAAAATCTGTATTATACGTATGCAGAAACCTAAAAATGACCAATTTGTTTGGTGGCAATTTTTCAGTTATCGTTATCAGTTATCGAATTAAGGCCTTAGTATGTTACCAAATCCAAGCTCATAGATGTTTTTGGAAAAGGTATGACAGTTCTATCATAGAAATATTTCAAGAATAATATTAAGAATATTAAAAGAAATGTGGACTATTCATATTACGATGGATATATTTTACATTTATTCGGAAGAAAACGTTTAAATTTTTTTTGCGTGGTCTGAAGAATTCTTATCGTAAGAGGTCCATTAACTTATTACAAAAGGCGATCCAATCAGATTTGTGAAAGAAGTGTCTCCCCCCCCCCCCCCCCGTCTCTCGCGCACCAAGTCCTCCCATCCTTTTCCTCTCTCGATAATCCTGCGAAAACTCAATTTGTGCGCACAATAGATGATCCTCGGCTAGACGCGCGCAGCCGCTCCAAACAAACAAATGACAAACAAAGAACAACGAACGTCGAGCGAATTCTTTGTTCTCGTAATTGAACCTGACATCTTCCTTTACAGACGTCTCAGAAGACGTCGTATCGCGCAACATCAGGTCACTAGCTTAGTAGCTTCAGAAAGATACTAAATAAAGCCGAAAAAATTTATACCTATAGTGTACATAAGGTCAAGCACTTTTTCGAGACAACTTTTTCTTTTTGACAATTAACTTATTTTATAAGGGAGATAACAGGACGGAAAATGACATTTTTAACGGGCACACTTACTTACCTACTATAAGCATCTTGTAGTGATTGATTAAATCAAACAGTATTGAAGAGCAAAATTGGCTTTTTCTACGAGCGAGGAAGGCTGGGAGTAATTTTTTAATGGACCAAGCTCATGATAAGAAATCAATTTTTAATTAGGATTAAGTATTGTTCACGCCACATGCTCGATCGCGCTCATAGCATGATAGAATAATTATAATAACAATATTCTTGGTAGCATTCTAAAAGAATTGATTTGGTATAGTTATTTTGTTAAATATTCATTTCTGAAATTTCTGTAAGACTTTCCAAGATTTTAATTATTAAACTATCGTTAATTGAAAGTCATTTTACAATATATTTACAACCTACTTCATTCATTCTAATCCTTAAATGCGGGATTTTCGATTCCGCTAACATAACATTAATTGGAGTACTCATCCTATAACCCATAGCAATTCTGATTGCAATGTTTTGTACTTTTTGGAGCTTATCAAAATTTGTATTTGAGCATTGGGAGACAAGGAAGCCTCCATACTCTATCCGAGATCTTATTAACGCTATATAACGCTTATTAACCCCCCCCCCACCACGTTCTTCTTAAACAACTAAGGATTTTCATCGCTGAGAGGCTTTTATCACATACATATTAGATATGTTTTTTCCATTCAAGTTTCCTATCTAAGATCATCCCTAAAAATTTAACATATTCAGATGCTACTATTGTTTCGTTGTTAATGTTGATGCTTACATCTCTGTATTTATTTTGTGTCGAATTGTGAAATATTATAAGCACGCATTTTTCCGGAGCAATTTCAAGTCCTCTCTCTTTAAGTAACTTTATGATTTTGCTCGCGTCGATTTCCGATTTGTGTATCTTATTTTGCACATTTACGTTTACTTCGTTATTGTATATACTTATATCATCCGCAAACTGTAGTATGTTTGATTTAGCGTCTATTACGTTTTCCATCATTCTTTTATAAATAAAGTACAAAAGAGGACTTAAGACGCTGCCTTGCGGGAGGCCCTTATTAATATCTTTTTCTATAATCTCGCTATTCGTACAAAACAATACGTATCGTTCAGATATTAGATGGCTAATAAAAGCTACCATTTTCTTTGGTATATCTAAACCTATTAAATCGTCGATTAGTATTTCAGGGATAACATCGTTACATGCTCCCTTTACATCAAGAAATAGTGCAGCTACATCATCTTTTAGGTAAAAGTTGTACATCGGAAATTAAAATACTTAGATTATCACTACTAGATTTACCTGTACGAAAGCCCATTTGTGATTTGGCTAAGATTCAGCTAATCTATCATAACTTATTTTATCTAACCCTGGTGATGATTTGACATTAACATTACTTAAACAGAATTCTAGTTCTTCGTAGGAAAACGGAGAGTCTAAAAAACTACTCTGATTGATTTCATCTTCCATACAATTTACGTTTTTAAGCGGTTTAACTATGTTTGTTTTAGGTGAACATAAACTGGTATCATTTCTACTCGGGGGCGTGCAGTTAGCACGCTCTATCGGCAGGCGCGTTGTATTAGAATTCGACGTTGCCGCTACGCCGCGCGCACGCGATTTAGCCGTGCCAGCGCCAGCGGCACACGTTTTCGCTGCAGTGCTATAAAGAAGGCGCGCGCAAAGGAACACTCCTGGCGCGGGCGCGTAACTATATCGCGCACTGTTTTATTAGGATTGGTAATTAGGGAATCTACATAAACATTTTAATACATTTTATTCATTTAACGATGAACTATTACAAAATATGCCTAGTCAAAACAAAGTGAGTATTAACAATTTGAAATAATAGGCATGGTGTGTTTTTGTAGATAACGATTTATAATTTACAATAAAGTTTCCTGCTTTGCTTATACTAACGCTGTAACCAAAAAAATGTGAATTGAATCCTATTATATCAATCGGAATATAATTAAAGAAAATCTCATCATCTACAATGTAAATGTTTTCAATTTGACCAAATAAGGGACCTTCTTCATTTACTTCAACAACAATTATCGTTTTTGTTTTATATGTGATATCATTAATTATGACATTACTTACAGCGTATTTAAGTTTTTATTGTGGAAAGCGTGCATTGATTCCTTGGTCTTTTATTTTCAGACCATACGTTCGCGTCCCTCATCAGCGTCTAGTAGCACAGCGAAAACGTGTGCCGCTGCGGCGCTGGCACGGCGAAATCGCGTACGGCGTAGCGGCAACGTCGAATTCTCATAGTATCATGCATACTCATCTTTCTCAAGTAAATCTTTTTTGCGTGAAGACGCTCATGTGATGACCTCTGCTCGGACCTCGCGAGAGTTTTCCAGTCAGAACTGATTCGGCCACGGCAGCCGACGGCACGAATTGTCTCCGAGCTTGAGTAACCGTCTCTGTGCGAAATATATTTCAAATCAACTCGTTTTTTCGTAATCAGCAATCTGCACGTACACAGAACTCAAAATTGTTAAATAGTTTTAGTGTCAATATTAGTGACAATACACAACACATTTGAAGGATGATTCAGAGTTTTTTTCCCGACAAATCCTGACGCACTCTCCTCACGCCGCCTACTATCCACTGCAGCTGTTCTAGAAAGCGAACTCAGTCGCACCTACAGAATATACAATAAGTAACACGTAAACCTGCAACTATGGAATAAATCATGGATTTGATGCGTAGTATAAACGTCACATTACTCACACAAACCGACCGAAGTACTGCTAAAGGATGACTAAAGTATTAATGAGAAATGACTGTATGTTTTTTAATTTATTGAATTGGCTTTGACTTAGAATGAGAAAAAATCTTCTCCTTCGATTTTTTGTTTTAAAAAAATACATGATGCTTCCACTATCATTCTATTCTGGCATTCAAACACATTTATTATATACGCATAAATATACATAACATGTATGCTCACACATTTATATGCACACATACATCCGTTGCCGAGTGGTCACACAGAGCCTCTTTGCCCGCGTCTCTTCAATTATCGATTTTTATCGATCCTTTTCAATCATTGTGCACGGGGTAGACGCGCATAAATATGGCACGTTGGATTTTTGGTGATAACCACTCCACAACTTTACAAACTGTTACCGACGTAAGCTTGCTGAAATACAAACTTCTATAGGCGAGCATCTCAGCGCTACGGTTATGGAAACCGGCAGCGTAGGCTGCGTGCACGACGATCAAATGGGATCAATCGGGGCCGCTTCCCTCACCCCCAGCCGGTTACGGCTGATTAATTGGTGAGGCCCGGAACAGACGAAAACTTGGGAGCGTTTCGCTGTGGCCAGTTTGCCCTAGGAAGATGCGTCGTCTGGAAGGGTAGCCTGCCTTGTAGTAGCGGCTCGCTTGTATTTCGGGGACAGCTAACTTACGAAGGAAGCATTTTAGATGTCGCGGGTAATATTTGGTTGATAGTGTTCGCGTATAGTTATAATATATTTTGTAATTGCTGTTCTCGGCGTAGGTTTTCTCCTTGTGAGACAATACGTGGAGTTTTTCCTACGTCACAGACTTCGGTCTGGACAGATGTGGGAACAGCAAGCGCGCGATTTATGTGTATTTTTTCGGCTGCAGAAAGTGTGAAGGACAACGGACGAATTGTGCCGCGCACGTGAGGCCGCGCTGTTTTCGGGTTCGAGTTATGGCTTTTTTTTGTAGGAAAAGTACGTAGGCTCGAATCCGAATCTCGAGTACGCGCATCTGGAAAGCATAGCATCGGCTCGAGTGTGGGCCCGCGCTGTTGAGACGAGTTGTGCGGCGCGGATGTTGGGCTCGGGGTTTATGGCGGGTCGGATTAACGTGGGCAGCGGGGACAGCTTAGACAATGAGTGCTGTGTTTTACAGTTTTGTATGTATAAGTGTGGAGAGGGGAATTTTGGGGAATTCCCAGTTTTTGAAAACGATCGGCGGCTAGCGGTGGTGTCGAGCGTCGATCGTCTAGGAGGGCGGCTGCGGGGGAGTCAGTCGAGAGCTGAATTCCGAGCAGTGCGCTTCGCAATTTTTTATTTTGAATATAGTTTTATTTTTCTATTTGTGTTCAAATTATTCATCCTTCCTCACAAATTGCGCGAGAATACTCTCGTGCGAGTATTAACACCAGTATGTCGATGTCGGTGAGAGTTTTTTGGAGTTCTTCTCTTCGTTTGGCGAAGCTTCTAGCGTTCCAAAAGATGATTTTGAAATCCTTGTTATAGAATTTATCCATTGTAAATTTTATTCGTTGTGTTGCGAGAATTCGGAATCAGTTCCTGAATCACCGCTTATTGTGGTTTTGAGTTTGTTGACAATTCTAGTGAGTTTCGATTTCAGGCTACGATTTTCAATTTGTGCGTACACTAGATTTGTTGTCATGATTAGATTTTCGATGTCTGTAGTATAATCTTTGGCTATTTCTACGGAATCTACGCGGCCTTGGTGCCTTATAATGAATTCTTTGAATTGCTGGTAATTTATGGGATGGTCGAAGGAATTGTCGTCGAATAATGGCTTGACCTTTGATAGAATGTCGTTAACTTGATTCTCGTACGTATTGGTTGCTGATATTTGGAGGGTTTCTTCTTTTCTGGGTTTCTATTTGCTGGGTTTTGTTGGAAGTATAAATTCTTCCTTATTTGGAGTTGATGATGCAGATTCGCGATTTTTACTGTGCTGAGTCGATTCGTTGAGTTGGGTGGGAAAACTATGTACAGATGACTCGGAGATTGTGGAGGCTGGAGCCGGTCTCTTGAGTTCGTTGGAACTGAGGGTTGGAGTTTCTTGAAGATCTGGTATAATGGTCGGTGTGTTGATGATTTGAGTTCCTGGAATTATCTGATCTTCTTCACTTGCGTCTGGCTGAGATGGTGGTGTAGAACTTGGGATTACGTTGTTTTTCGGGCATAGCTTCGCTATGTGGCCTGTTTGTTTGCATATGAAACAGCTAGTGGAATCGGTAGTTAGATAAACCCAATACGTGGTATCCTCGAAATTGATTTGGAGGTTTTCTGGAAGGAGAGAGACTGATTCCTCTTTTATGTAAATTTGCCGACGGAAAGACAGAATATGAGATCTACCGGGTTTGTTGAGTCCTGCACGAATATAACTCATTTGAGATGATGGTATTATTCCTTTGGCTTTTAGAGCTTCTAAGAGAATTTCATGTGGAATCACTGGACATACATTAGAAATCACTACACGTTTGTTTTTTCCATAAGAGGCCTGATGGTTAATGCACAGTCTTTGACTTTGATGGTTTTGTTGGTTGTTTTTTCAACTAGAGATTTATTTGAAAGAAAGGCACAGGCACGATTACCCGATATTTTGGATAAAAACAGAATTGAACTGGTTTCTATTAGGTTTGTCGAGGCCGTCGATGTAGTCGTCGATGGAAAGGCCTTCCAGGTAGTCCATGACTATAGCATGTTCTTTTTTTGGTAGAGACATGGCGTTAGCGTATGTTTTTGAACTTTGAGGTGGGTTGGTACTTGGGTTTTGAGAGAACTTTGTGGTTTGATGGCTTTGAGAGTTGAGATTTTGGATTTGTGAAGCCATGGTTGAGGCTAGGAGCTGTGCAGGCTGCAATTGCAGCTTGCAAGCTGGTGGGAGAGACTGCACTGCTTGTTTGATGTACTTTCACTGTTCACGAAGCACAATAGAATATCTGATTGCTGTGTTGTAGCATCAGACTATTCGGGAACTTAGGTAAACACTACTGGTCGTCTAACACGTCTGCTCGCTTCGACGGCTGGAGACCCAATGATACAGGGTGGCTGATGAGGAGGTCTAGGTAGTTCGCACTTGGCTTTCGGTGTCTAGGTGTTGAAATCATTCGAAGGTAGTATATCAAAACAATCAGTCATTTCATGTTAGTGATAAAAATATTACAAAAAAGCTGTGGTCGAAAGGTGCTAAAGATGCTTATATTTTATTTTGAGGAGAAATATGAAATACTCAAAAAAATTTACCAAAAAGGACTGAAATCTCTACAAAGTCAAGTTTATTATATCTAATTATAATGAAGCAACAAAATTTTGTTTGGTCAATAAAGGGCTTACTTAACTTAAAGTTAAGTTATGTAATGATCAATTAGTAACAACTCTCAAAATACTTACTACGTAACTTGCCATGACTGATTCATTGTATTTATTGGTGAACAACTAAAATTTTATTTTTATGTATTAGAACGTCAAAAAAATACCATAAAAATTTTTAAATAAAAATCTACTTTTTCATTTTATCTGCCAAACAAAGCAGTCGATTCCGAGGACCAAACGATAGAAAGTAGTTGATTTTATTCTCTTTTAAATGCATTATAGCTAAATTGTTTGTAACAATGGGATCATTGAAAAAAACGCAAAATATAGTTTTCAAAAATCAAAAAATGTCCATAAAAAAATAGTTGAGAAAATAAGCAATAACTGTTTTTCCCGTATTCAGAATCCAAAAATATGCATGTCAAATTTTATTGATATTGATGGAGTAGTTCCAGAAATATAACAGTATACACACGCGCGCACACACACACACAAAAACAGGACTGCACAGGAGCTACTGAGCCAGTATGTCCGTGAGAAAGGTATCGACATAACCATCGTCTGTGAACAATACAGAGACCTGAACAAACCATCGTGGAATATGGACAGTGCTGGTAAAGCGGTGATATAGGCATGCAGAGACGCCGCTTTCCAGGAAAAAATGACAAAACGTAATGAAGGATTTGTACGCGCTAAGGTCGCAGGCATACACATTTACAGCTGCTATGCTTCTCCTAACACGTCGATAGAACGATTCAAACAACTGTTGAACCGGATAGTACGGGATGCTGTAAGAAGAAAACCAGTGCTGATAGCAGGCGAGTTTAACGCCTGGGCAGAAGAGTGGGGCAGCCAAAGGACGAACGAAAGAGGACAAGTACTATTAGAAGCATTCGCCATCCTTGACTTTGTCTTAATTAATCAGGGATGTTCTTACACATTTCAAAGAGGAGTTTCCACTCTTGATGCCGTAAGCATAGTAGACGACACCGCTAGAACTGCAAGAAGGAAAAAGATAGGAAGAAGGATCCAAGAAGTACTGTGCTATTATTACACTGGATGTTTAAAATGCGTTTAACTTAGCCAGCTGGGGCAAGATACACGAGGCACTACGAAAAAAAGAGATACCCGCATATATAAGAAGGATTATGTCTGACTACCTGGAAGACAGAACTCTTTTGTATGACACAGAGAGCGGCAGAAAAATCTATCAAGTAACCAGAGGGGTCCCACAAGGATCAGTGCTTGGCCTGGAGTACTTAGGCTAGAGCTGTCAGTGCTTGGCTTGGAGTACTTAGGCTAGAGCTACCCGAAGGGGCAACGTTTGTAGAGTTTTCAGATGACATTGCAGTAGTGGTAGTAGCAAAGCAAAAGGAAGAGGTGACGGAAATCGCTAACGAGGCTGTAGCTATATTCCACGATTGGCTAAAGCAGACTGGACTTGAGCTTGCTAGCCATAAAACGGAAGCTATCCTTATATTCAGTAGAAAGAAAATAGAGTCAATAACGCTGTCAGTGGACGGACACGAAATACACTCTCAGCCGACCATTATGTACCTGGGAATCACAATAGACGCCAAACTAACGTTTAAGCAGCATCTTGAGAGGGCGAGCAATAAGGCAGCAAAAGTCGGTGCTGCACTATCGCGACTAATGCTGAATGAAGGTGGGCCAACGCAGGGTCGAAGGTTACTCCTAGGCAGTGTAACTACATCAATTATGTTATACGGTGCCCCAATATGGGCGGACGCTATGTTAGTAAAGTCCTATCAACGAAACCTGTCAACAGTTTATAGGAGAAGTGCATTGCGGGTCGCTTCTGCCTACCGAATAGTATCAGAAGATGCAGTGTGCGTTATTCCAAGTATGCCGCTTATTGCCCTTCTAGCAACAGAACGAAAGGATATATATATATACGAAGAAAACCGGCGTGGTGACAATACTCAAGAGGAATTTTGGAAATCCGCAAAGAAACAAATTCTAGTGAGTGGCAAATACGATGGGACTCCAGTGGAAAGGGGCGGTGGACGCATCGCCTCATACCACGTATTGTTGGCTGGACCAATAGACGACACGGGGAAGTAAATTACTACCTTACGCAGTTTTTGAGCGAACATGGGTGCTTTCGAGCCTACCTACGCCGTTTCAAGATAGAGGATAATTTAAATTGACAACTATGTTTGGAAGCAAACGAAGATGCGGAGCATTCTTCTTCTGCAACTGCTCGCGATACGAAATGGAACGAGAAGAACTCGAGCGTTACCTTCAGACTAAGGTGACCCCTGAGTCAATGATGACAGCTATGCTAGCGTCGAAAGATGGCTGGTGCGTAGTAAACAACTATGTAAAAACCATTATCAAGAAGGTTAGAAAGGACAGAGAGAATATAAGGAAAGGACAAGGCGAAACAGCTGAGTAAAACTTTTGCTAGACGAAGGCCACTATGTAATAGATACAAAACGCTCCTTGGACTGATGCAGAGGAACGTAGGTCACAGAGTTAAACTCTCACTCCTCTGCCCGATACAGAGAAACGTAGGAGCTAGGGTTAAGTACTTCTATGTGCTCCTCAGACCGATGCTGAGGATCGTAGGTAATTGAGTAGAGCCCAGACTCCCTCACCCGATGCAAAGCACGTAGGTGCCGGGATTAAGTCTGTCCAGAGGATGGCCGGTCGATGTTGCTCAAAGTAGACGACCGGACGATGCAGAATGAAGAAGACGAGTTTGATCCTGAACCCCCAATCACCTTGGTGGATGGGGGATGTATGGAAATGTCAAACTTCAAAGTAGAAGCCAAAAAAGGCTAGTTAACTGGTCCCAGGGAAGTATTGTTCAAAGATAGTACCTGTGGGCATCCGGTGTTGGAGGGCCACTTGTGCATAGCTTGCTCTGCCTACGCCACATAAAAAAACACACACACATCCATACAGACATTTTCTAAAAACACTTGATTTGAACTTCTAACACACCAAAAACTATTTTCTAGAATTTTTGACGAAACTCAAAATTTAACTATTACAAAGCTTTCTCTAGGAGGAATCAATATATAACTATTTAATTTAAAAGAAAAATGTAAAAAAATCACCTAGTAATAGGTGATTTTAACATTGATTTGTTGGACTATGATCGCTTAAGTCAAGAATTCCTATGCAACTTCTTTGAACAAGGATATATCCCTTGTATTGTAGGCATAACTAGGCCTCCCATAGATACATCTAAAGGATTATGTATGGATAAGATTTTCATAAAAATCAATAACCTAAATACAACCACGTATAAACTAAAAATGTTATAACGGACCATTACCCTCTTTTTATTGCTGTGAATAAGATGAAAATGGAGAATCATGAACAAACAATTTTTTTAAACAACGAAAAATTAATAAACATTTCTAAAACTAGGAACTGGAGAGAAATTATTACGTAACAAGATCCTAATCTTGCTACGGATAAATTGTTAAGTGAAATTTAACTATGTATGGAATTAGCTAAGATAAGAAAAGGAAAACATGGCAGATTGGTAGGAAAAATTGGATCACAGATGCTATAATAAAATCCTGTTAAACAAAACAATTCTTGTATAATTTATAGCAATTAGATATTTAAAATAATCAACTCAAATCTCAGTACAAAACCTATACTAAAATTTTAGACAAGGTAATAATAGATGCTGAAACCAAAAATGACCAAGACCTAGTTCAAATTAAAGCAAACAACCCAAAAAAACTATGGAAAATAATAAATACTATAATAGGAGAAAAAAACAAAATCTAATGATACCATAAATTATATAAGGGTTGACAATAGCAAGATAATCGACAAAACCGACATAGCAAGTAATATGAATAAATTTTTCTGTAAAATTGGGGGAAAGCTTAATGATCGAATTGTTAAACCTGCAAATGTTGAAATCAAACTACCCGATATGAATGCAAAATCTATTTTTCTTAAGCCTACAAATACGACTGAAATAATAAACATGATGAATTCAATGAAACTGAAAAATGGTGGGGTTGACAAAATCAATGCTAAAACTTTAAAAGCGATCTGAAACTACATTGCAGAACCTCTGACACATATTTTTAACAATTGTATTGAGAAATCTGTATAGCTGGATGCACTAAAAAAGCGAAAGTTGTACCAATTTACAAATCAGGTGAAAAACATGATATCACAAACTATCGATCTATTTCACTAATATCAAATGTTGCGAAAATATTAGAAAGAATTATTTATAATAGAATATACGACTTTGTTGAACAGGACAAAATAATATCAGAACATCAATTTGGTTTCATGAAAAATATAGGTACAAAGAATGCTTTAAATTATATAACGAATATACTGTATAACAATATAAATCGGAGTAAATCGACAATTGTAACTTCCTCAATTTAGCAAAACCGTTCGATACGGTGGATCATAGGATATTGTTAGATAAACTATATTGCGTGGGAATTAGGGGACAGGCTTTGGATTTACTTACAAGTTATCTTAATAACAAATATCAAACAGTTATAATAAATGGCAAAGAAAGTGATGAATTTTTTATAAGTACAGGTGTACCGCAAGTTACAATCCTAGGACCACTACTGTTTCTACTGTATATTAACGATGTCTTGAAGGATATCCCCCTGGAGGCAAAAATGTCGTATGCTGCGACGACACTGTAATAATATCAAGTGGTGATAATTGGAGTGAAACTCAACAAATTATGAATAAATATTTACTAGTGATATCTAAGTGGTTAGCAGTGAACAAGTTGTCGTTAGATATAGATAAGACTGTTTGCATAACTTTCGGTAGCTATAGGGATAGTGTACCTGCGCAAGTTGATATTAGGATACAGGTTAAAACATAGCTAAAGTTAAAAAAGTTAAATATTTGGTAATAGTTTTTGACTACAATCTAAAGTGGGACAAACGCATTCAAATCATAGTTAAGAGGATCTTGGCGCAAAAGCTACGCAAAACGGCCACGGGGTATTTTGTATTTCCAAACTTCTAGAAAAACAGAAACTCCGATCGAATTTTTTTTCGGTAGAACGATTCATTAAACTTAACACTACGGTGCTATAGACTCGGTTTTTCATTTGCAAGCTTTATTTAAAAAGTTTTATGTAATAGAAAAACAGTGTTTTTTGGTACGAAATCCCCTTAAGAAAACGAAATATTTAGTATATATTTTTTACAAAATTGCTAAGTCAATGTCAACGGAGACATTAAGGATGATATACTATGCCTTTTTTCACAGTATAATAAGCTATGATAGCATCGCTGTGGGAGGAGCATACCAAAATAACCAAGACCTTCTAAAAAAACTGCAGTAAAAAATTATAAAAAGAATTAACAAAAATACTTTTGTCATGCAAGAGAATTCCATGAATCCAGAGCAATTGTTTACCTATGAAGCTTTAAAACTGTACTGTAATGATCTCAAAGAACAATATCAAAGATCAGAAAAGTCACTAGGAATAAAAGTATTATTATACCTAAAAATGAAAAGAGAATTAGCCATAAAAATAGTTACATCAAGGCCATAACAACTTTCAATCATTTACCGAACGAAATGAAAATTCTGAATCTTGAGAAAACCTCTCAAAGTAAAGCGATCAAAAATTGGATAAGAGCCAACTGTTAAATAGTTTTTAAGATGTTTTGTACTAAATAGTAGAGAAATTGTTCTTTTTTCAGTTTTAAGCTTAGTAATTAAGTAATCTATTATATAAGTTTTGTTATATGAGCCCAGACCTGCGAACAGATAACTATGTTTATCTCTGCAGGGTTATGTAGTGTTCTAAATACTATGTAAATTTATCTGGTTTAAATAAATAAATAAATATCCATACATATATAAGTGTTTAGTGGACACAAGAGTATAATAAAAAGTTCACCAATTCAAGATTTTAAGTAATATGTAAATATTAAATGTACACACACACACACACACATATATATATATATATATATATATATATATATATATATATATATATATAGTGTGGAAAAGTTCATTATTTCAAAAATTTAGTCCAGGCGTAGTGTAGACCCTACTAAAAAAATCATATGAGCATCATGATAAGCTATGGAATTTAGCCTAGAGTGTAGTGTATAAAAATAATCGAGATCTGGTACAAAAATTACAAAGTAAAATTTTAAAGATAATTAATAAAAATAGTTTTAACATACATGATAGCCCTCTAAACCTAGAATAACTTTTTATCTCCGAGACACTAAGGCCTCGAAACACAGTTCTTAAGTTCTGCAAGTGTTACTAGGAAAAAGAGTTTAATTTTACCTAAAAGTTATAAAAGAGTCAGTGATAAAAAAAGTGTCAACAAAGCAATCATTACCTATAATGCGGTACCAAATATTCTAACAGTAGTAGATATAAATAAACCATCTGATAAAAATTTAATCAAGAAGTAGATTAAAATAAATGGTACACTATTTATTAGCCATTATTTAACATAGGAATTATTTAATTAAAATTTGTTGTTATTACGTGCAAAATAAAATATAAGCAGCTAACGGAAGTTATTATTAAACGCACAATAAATAAGCATACGATTGATGCCTTTAGTTTGTGATATATAGCGTAAAAAGGAAAGTTTTTCGAGATCAAGTGGCGCGGTAGCGCCACGAAGGCGAGTTTGAGAAGCAGACGAAGCCGCTACTTCTATATTGGTGTTCGGATTTTTCATGATACAGAAAAAAAATGCTTTTTGTTACTGTTCGTAAGATTTTTTGGCTTATTGGTATGTTTTCTGAGCTAAGCTATGATTTCCAACAAAAATATTAGTGAAAAGGCTGCTTATTTTTTATAATATGTGCGTATAATCCACAAATGCTAAAATTATATTTTTCTTCTTCAGCCTGAAATGTGAAAGGACCGTTAAGTTAGCCTCAAGAATTGTTAGGACCGTGAAGTTGGCCGCAAAGCTATATACAGATGAGAATTGCTTTCTCAAGAAAATATAATAATATATTACGATATTTTAAATTAAGATGTTGCCAGTGCATACTCTGCGTTTCGGAGCTATAACAGTAACTAGCTTGCCAGGGTAGCCGATGACAAGGTCTAGGTGGTTTTTTGTGTCTAGGTGTAAAAATCATTCGAGGAAAGAGTCTAGAGGTACAGGGTGGCCGATAACGACGTCTAGGTAGTTAGGCCCGTGGTTTTTAGTGTCTAGATGTAAAAATTATTCAGAGGCGGTGTCTAGATGTACAAGGTGGCTGATGACGAGGTCTAGGTGGTGCGCTCCGTGGTTTTTGGTGTCTAGGTGTAAAAATCATTTAAGGGCAGCGTCTAGGTGTACAGGGTAGCCCATGACGAGGTCTGGGTAGTTCGCACGGTGGTTTTTTATGTCTAGGTATAGAAATAATTGGAGGGTGATGTATATTAGAACAATCAGTGATTTCATCTTAGTAATAAAAATGTTACAAAAAAGCTGTGGTCGAATGGTACTAAAGATGCTTATATTTTATTTTTACGACTTTGAATATGAAATACTCTAAACAATTTTAAAAAAAGGATTGAAATCTCTAAAAAAAATTAACTCTTAAAAAAGTAAAAGGTTAGGCGAGTTTGATATATTCCGCAACAAAATTACAGATAGAAAAGAACTGAGATCAATCAAACAAAGTCAAGTTTATTATATTTAATCATAATGAAGCAAAGAACAACTCTCAAGATAATTCCTACATCACTTGCCATGCCTGTTTCATTGTAATTATAGTGTTTGTATGACAAAAGAAAAGGTTTTCTTTCCTTGATGATAATAAATGATTAACAAGGGCGTCAATGACTCTGGGCCCTGGACATTTCATGTGTGTACACACGTCACGTGTTTCTAATTACTATAAGAGGATAAGTAGAAGAGTGCAATGCGGTGGCGGCCGTGGCGCGACGACAAAACGTCTGCCTTGCAAGTCAGAGGATCTCGGTTTAAGCCCGGGGACCGTCAATTTTTCGTTGCACTTTTTACTCGTAACAATTGTATAAAAATTCTTAGAGTTAAAAATAGATCAGTGTTCATTTTGTTTATATAAACTTTGGAACAACATTCACTTTAGTCAATAACCATAATTCCATATAATTTGATCGTGTCATAAATCTCTCTCTCTCTCTCTCTCTCTCTCTCTCTCTCTCTCTCTCTCACTCACTCTCGCACCCACACTTAACTCACACGTTCTCACCGTCGCGGCACGCTGGACAAAAGGTCAGGGCTCAGCCTGAGTAAGTTCGACTTACAAGTCGGGCGAACGTCGCTGTCCTTCGGCTGCCTCTGGCTCTGATCGTCCCGTCTTCTTCCTCGCTTTGTCTACTTCTTTGCCTCGTCTACATCCTCGCCTCGTCTTCTTCTGCACCTCTTCTTCCTTTCGCCGTCTCGGTCCAGACTGGCCTGGCGTCGCTGGGTCGCTCTCCTCACGATCCTCGTCGCCTTGGCCCGGTCTGAATTCGGATTAGACGTCTACTAGGCGCAAGACGAGTCGCCTAATCGCAGTTCCGCTTATAGGCACACAAATGCGGAAATCAATACATGCATTACAAAAAGTATGGTGTGCACTAAAGGCTAAGCGAGCTTTTTGACCTCGTGTGGATATTGCAGTACTTGTCTGCGGCTCGTTAATGCCCTCGCTTTAGGCTTAGGCTACTCGCTTGGACTTGTACTGCAATCTCCACACTCAGTCTAAAAAAGCCTTCTTTATGCCCTTGGTACACAAAATACTAATAATAGTTCAATTTAAATCAAAATTAGGTAAGAAATCCTAAGCTTATATGGGGAGGCACAACTTCGTTTTCTCATCTATACAGGCGAGTCAAAGAGTCGACTGTTAGAGGGCAGAGGGAAAGGGAAGAGTGGAAAATCAGTCTTATTTAGTTACTAGTGACTTAAGGAGGAAAATATTTTTGCTAATTATCATACGTTTATATTTATGTATAAAAATATATATTTATTTTAGGTTCCATTTCTTCAGAAATTTCGAATACCAATCCATCAAACTCATTGGAATCGACGGTTAATAACAATTTACATCAGTCTGCTTTTCACCCATTCATTCGTTCGTCTTCGTTTACAGAAAGTGTTAAACTTTTTGAAAATAAGGTAATAGAATTTCAAGAATTGAAAACTTCGAAAGAGCTTAGCAGTGACGATGAGGTTGACGTTGAAACAACTGAAGAGGATACAGTATTTCAATCCAATGAAAACAATGCAAATCTAGTTTCAAATCCTGTTTTGCAATTGAATAGCTTAAACAGCCAAAATACGCTTCAACACTGCTGGAGCCCTCCCAGAGAAACAGTAAGCAATAATGATAATTAATTTTGCTTATGTACAATCATAAATACGATTTTTCACATTAGGATTATGATATAAAAAATCTAGAAAGAACGATGTTTTTTGAAACGGTTAGTGATACTATATAGTTAGGACTAAAAGCATTATTAAAAGCAATAGTAGTATACTCCTCAAACTATATATCGATTCTGAGTAATAAGAATCTTAAATATCTATACTATTTTTAAGGGGTTTAGTCGCTGTTATTTAATAGTAAGCACACCTATAAGACTAATATCTAAATATCATAAGGAATATATAATAAAGAAATTTTTAAATAGATCAAAAATAATTTCTGTACCAGAACCAATTTTGAGAGAAAGAGATTTGATTAGATTGGATTATCATTTATTTGCTGTATAATGTGATTTACAATAAATATATATATATATATATATATATATATATATATATATATATATATGTATATATATATACATGTGTGTGTGCGTGTGTGTTCGCAGTGTTGTTATTTACAAAGGTCGGTGTGTAGGTGTGCTTGTAGGTGAGTGTGTGTATGTATTTATGATTGAGAATGATGACATGTAAGAAATGAATGAATGATTTTGTTTTGAGGCTCATTATATATTAGAGGTTGAAAATAGTATATTGTGTACCAAGGGCGAAACGTGGGCTTTTTTAGGCCGAGTGTGGAGTTTGCAGTACGAGGCAAGGTGAGTTAGTCCGAGCTGAAGGCGAGGGCGTTTACGAGCCGAAGACGAGTACTGCAACTACACGAAGCCAAAAAGCCCGCTTAGCCTTTGGTACACACCATAATTTTGTAACGCATGCACTAATTGTTGCGTTTCAAACTGCACTTGTTGAATTTCACGCAAGTTTAGGAGATTTGCTAATTAATTGAGTAGCGTGCGCCAAAGTACTTTTGCGCCCGCTGCTGCATTTTTTCGCCCGCTGGTCGGAAAAAGACTACCTTTGGCCCTAATTTTATGCAGGTCATCCGCATATATCAGATATACTATATCCATGTCCAGGCAAAGACTTATGTCATTGATGTACAACGCAAAGAGTAAACCCACGTGGAAAAGATTTATCCAGTCTGTATACAGGTTATATACAATCGGCTGTATACAAAAGTGATTGTATATAAACTATATACAGTCTATATACATACTGGATAGAAAAAAAATTCGGATGTGCGGTTCCCCTGGCAACGACTTATCAACGAGAATCATTACCATGGCAACCAAGGAAAATTTTTCTTGTTTTTTCTCAATTTTATATAGCCTGTATACAGACTGTATACAGACTGGATAAAATAAGCGATCACTTTTGTATAAAGTCTGTATACAATTAGCTGTATATAACCTGTATACCGACTGGATAAATCTTTTCCACGTGGGAAGGATCCAGTACTGATCCTTGAGGGATTCCCGTGTTAAGGAGTAAGAAAGAGGATAGTTGACTGTTGTAACTGATGACGGCTTGTTCTCTTGCCAAGAGATAGGATGCAAGCTACCAGATGACCTGCTTAGGAAAGCCAGAGGAGGTTAGCTTTTCGAGGAGCTTGACGTGACACACAGTGTCAAACGCTTTGCTAAAGTCGAAAAGAAAAAGAAGAAGTGTGACCTTTTGTTTATACCAAGCCTGACATATCATCAGTCAGCTTTTACAAGCCAGACTAAGTGCTGTGACCAGTACGAAAGCCTATCTGTAGGTAGTCAAGAAAGAGCCTCGACTTTAGGTAATGAGAGAGCTGCCTGTGTACCAGCCACTCCAGCGCCTTAAATAAGAAAAATAAGAGTGAGATCGGACATTTTGGAGAGATTTTGGAGAACTGAATTTGTTGAGTGCACGCACCAGCGACTTCTTCCGGTCCGAGAGAAAGCATGAGAGTAAGGGAGCGAGCACTGGCATAGCCTTGGAAATGACAACCTGTGGGATGACATCGCTTCCCCTGGCCTAGGAGTTGAAGTGCTGAACTGCAGCCAACACGTCCGATTCCGTGATTTCATTGAAATTAAAGTGGATGGGATATTCCAGAATTTCAAGTGTTCGCAGATATTCCTCAACAGAAGGGGCGAATGGATCGTTGGATATTCCACTAAAGTATCTGTTAAGGTCGTCTGTGGAGAAGCAAGACGGGGTGGCTTCCTTGGAGGTGGTGATTCCAAGTTTCTCGAGCCCTCTCCAGATCTCTCCGACGTCGGTCAAGGTTGACAGACGTAAATGATAGTAGTTCAGTCTAGTTTCCTTGACCTTCCTCGAGTTCTAATACAAACTTCAATAATGTTGATTTGTCTCTATCAGTCTTCCCGAGGCAGGTTGTGTGGTGAAAAAGAAGAGAAAAAACTTTAAGACATTTTCGCTTTTCTTCTCACGTTTCGACGGACAATGCCGCCCTCATCAGGAGCTGAGCTGAAAAATTTATTAAAAACTTGTTGGTGTATGTGCAGTGTGAAAATAGAACTTACAATTATGGAGAAGATGGGTACAAAGTTTTGTCGAGAAGGCGCTTTCCTGCCGCGCGGCGGGGGGAACGTAGGTGAACAGTGTTTCTCTCTCAGCTGTTCGATTCTAATTCGCGCGAGTCGAGATTTTCGTCGTGTTTATATAGCGCGGAGCAGTAAGAAGAGAGTTGAGCGGCCGTGTTGACAATTTCTTCCGCTATTGAGGTCAGAGCCTGGCTTATGTTTGTTTTGTTTTCAGCTGGTGTATAAGATGTGTGTATACTGTATTTAAATTTCGTGTGTCTTTCTTCTTATTAATACCGTTTTCTTGTAGGTGTATGTGTAGAATTTCGGAAACTAGTCTTTTATTTAAATTGATATCTCTGTCTTGAATGTGGTAGTTTTCAAAATTGAAAGTGTGATTCAGATTGTTGATGTGATCGGAGATTACAGTATTTTTCGATTTTTTGTGTTCAATTATACGTACACACACATTCCTTTTTGTTTGGCCTACATACGTGGCAGAGCAATCATTACATTCAAGTTTGAAGACAACGTTGTTTTCTAGATCTTTATCTTTCTTGTCTTTGCCTTTTATAATGATTTTTTTCATTAAGCTATTTATTTTCGGCACAGTTTCGATGTTAAGGGTCTTGAATGCATGACTGGTCTGCTCGTAAAAACCTTCAATATAGGGTAGGCTTACAATATTGCATTTTTCATTACTACTAATCTGTTGCCTTGACAATGTGTTTGATGTTGACATTGACATTCTTTTTCGTATATATTTTTTAACGAAGGCGCGTGGATAATGATTTTCATGCAGTAATTTTTTGATGTTTAGAATATTCTTTTTGTGAAATTTCTTGTTCGATAATTTTATCGCTCTATCGACAAGATTGTACACTATGGCGATTTTTTGAGACATAGCATGTGATGTGTAATTTAAAAATCTGCTAGAGAAGGTCGGTTTGGTGTACCAATCAGTTACTAATTTATCATTGTCTTTAATCAATAGAACATTTAGAAAACTTATGAAGTTATCGATCACAGTCTCGTGAGTAAATTATAATCTATTGTTGTAAGAATTGAATGTTTTTAAAATTTCGTCGACTTTGTCATTCAGCACACCTGTAATAATGTCGTTGACATATCGATAAAAGAATGTTGGTTTGAACGATAGTTTAGATAGGTAATCCGTTTCGAGATCATCCATGACTATGTTAGCAAAGAAACATGAAATCGAAAAACCCATTCGGATTTATTTTGTATATATCTTTTTTCGATGCTCTTCTTGACTAATGATTTGTCAATGTTGGTATAGAGTGATTTTACATGAAGGCTGATTTAACGGTGGTTTGGTGGGACTACAATGTTTTTAATTTTCTTTATGAAATCATTCTGTTATCTACGTATCAGTCAGGTTTTTAAATGCTATTTTGTAACATTTTAACAAGGCTTTCCGATAAAAAATACGTAGATGAGCCGATCGTTGAGATACTGGGTCGTAAAGTGATATCTTTTTGTGAATTTTAGGTAATCCATTACATTTTGGCAAGGTGTCTGTTTGTGTGAATTTCAATTTACTGTATTTTTTTCCGAAAAAGCCGTTCTAATTATTTCCAATTGTTGAAGAATTTTTTGACTTTGTTCTGGATTTTTGATAATGAATTTTTCGATATTTCAGTGTATGTATTTTTATCCGACAATTGTAGTTCCATTTTTTCGATGTAATCAGATCTCTATATAATACATCGAGTATAAATAAATATATTCAATACAGCCAACATTCTATAAGTAGTAATAGCTACTAGTACACAGGACCGGTTTTAAAATTATAGAATAAAATAGAAATGAATTTGGAATATTACTAAATGTTTTCAAACTCTTTGTAATTATTTAATGACAGTATTATTTACATTAACAAAATGTGACAATAAGATAATCCTCTATTATATTAAAATGTGTCTGGTAGTCTCCGGATATAAGTTCACATCATCCCCAAAACTACCCCTCCATAAGTGTTAGGGTAAACCGGAAGTTGACCGGAAGTAGATCGAAAGTCCACCGGAAGTCATTGGAAAAAACCACTGCCAATTCATTGGCACGTAGCTTCCTCCAACTAAATTTATAGGTCTGATAAAATATTGTTTTAATATACTGTATAATCGGCTTGCTAATGTATGAGGCGGTTTTTGATACATAATTTAATATATAAGTTTTGGATGGTTCAGTGTCCAAAAGTTTGCAGACCCATCTGTTTTTTTATTATAGAATACAAACGCTGCCGTCAATTTTTTTTTCACAGAATATATCAGTATTACATGAATTCGTAGGAAGGGACTTTAACGACGTGCAACGACCCTCTAATAGGAAGCAAAAGTTTTGAGAAAAATCGATTTTACATTTTAGCTCTTTACTTAAGAACCGCTCGACAAAATCGTTTAAAATTTTAGCAGCAGATAGCTTTTTTTATAGTTAATGACCAAATAAAATTTTAAAGCATTTGACTACATTGTTTTAAAGATATAAGGAATCAAAGGATTTTCAAAAAAAAATTGAAACCTTGATATCTTAAGAACCATAGGGGTTTGAAAGCTACGCAATGAACTTAGCCAAAACACATTAAATATCTACTTTTTCCTAAAATCTCAAGTGCAATAAGGCCTTTTTACGTCCGTAATCGAGGCACAAAAAAATCATTTTTTTCAGTTTTTAATTTATTATTGAAAAAATAAGTAGTCAAATCGCTTAAAATTTTAATGGGATATAGTTTGACACATGACCCATCGATATAATTTTTTTTCGCGAAGTTATGATATTTAGTTTCAGAGATATGAATTTTTAGAAAAAAATCACCTGTTTCATTTTATCTGCCGAACAAAGCGGTCGATCCTGAGGACCAAACGAGGAAAAGTAGGTAATTTTATTTTCTTTCAAATGCATTTTAGCTGTATTGTTTGTAACAATGGGAAAAATACGCAAAAAAGTGTTTTTTAAAAATCAAAAATGGCCATAAAAAATAAATAGTTGAGTTAATAAAAAATAACTGTTTTTCCAGAATTCAGAATACAAAAATAGATATGCATGTCAAATTTTATTGATATTGACGGCGTAGTTCCAGAATTATTACGGTATACATACACACACATCCATACGGACATTTTCTAAGAATACTTAATTTGAACATACCAAAAAGTATTTTCTAGAAGTTTTGACGGAACTCAAAATTTTACTATTACAAAGCTTCCTCTAGGAGGAAGCAAAAAGGAGAGAATAGTAAAGAGAGGAAGAGGGACAGACCAGGGAAAGATGACAGGTATAGGAAGCGGAGATCAGGGGAATCGGAAGAGGAAGAGCGGATAACACCGGCACACAAAATAAAAAAAGTTGTCTGCGCGAGAAATCAGACCTATCTATCTTTATGTTTTTCGGGTTGCTAAATTCGAATATAAGGTCAGTTAGGCCCCATCACGTCAGGGTCAAGGTCAGTTGGAGGTCAAATTAAGAAGAAAAGGTTTAAAAAAATTAAAATGCTATATATTCATGTTTTTTTGGTCGCTGAATCCAAATCCGGAATCAGTTTGGCCCCATCACGTCAGGGTCAAGGTCAGTTCAAGGTCAAACTAAGAAGAAACAGTTTAAACCGATTAAAATGTCATATCAAAACTTTCCAAAAATGGAAAAAGATACCGAAAAATTGTAAAAAATCTTATTTAATCACATAATATCTTTCTTGTGTACAGAGAAAAGTTGCTTTCGTTTATATTTTTTTCTTATTTTGCTTTTTTTCCACTAGCTTAAAAAATCTCGATGTCTTTCTTTACTCCTTTTTTCTCTTGTAACAAACTCTTTTTACTTCAAATGACCTATGCAATGGGTTTCTTTTTCTCTTTTTGTTATTTGTTTTAATGTCTCTCTTCAGTGTCCAGCAAAAATCTGCCATCATGTGACATTCCATCTTCCTTGGTATCGATTCTCCATTACACTTATATCTTGATGAAATCGTTCTCCATGTTCTTCACTGACATCTCCTAGATTAAGAGGGAAGTAATCAAGATGGGAATGTAAGAAATGCATTTTATAACTCATCAAGCAACCCAAATTTTTGAAATTCTCCAACATTTGTTCAACTAGTTCCTGATAGTTCTCACTCTTTTTATTTCCTAAAAAGTTCTCACGAACAGTTTTAAAACTTTGCCACGCAGCTTTTTCTGTGTCGTTTATTTTTGTGATAAATGTTTCGTCTTAAAATAGAGTACGAATTTGAGGACCATCAAAAATACCTTCTTTTAATTTAGCTTCACTTATTGCGGGAAACTTTTCTCCCAAATACTGGAAACAATCGCCATCTTTATCCAGAGCTTTAACAAACTGCTTCATGAGGCCAAGTTTGATATGAAGTGGTGGTAGCAGATAGTTTGATGGGTCAATCAATGGCGTACGTATAATGTTCCTCGATCCTGGTTCAAAATGTGTTCTAGTTGGCCATACTTTCTTAACGTAGTGATTTACCCTGTCTCTACTATCCCATAAACACAAGAAGCAGGGATTTTTAGTAAAACCTGATTGTTGTCCTAAGATCATGGTTGCAATTTTAAGATCACCACAAATTTTCCATTGATGTTCCAAGTACTTTATTTTTTCCAATACAATTTCTAAATTTTCATAAGTCTCTTTCAGCTTAGTCGAGTCAGCGGAATGGATGCAAACCTGTTTCCGTTGTGAAGCAGAACAGCTTTCAGACTTCGTTTTGACGAATCAATAAAAAGTCTCCATTCCTCGTCTTTATACGTATTCGGTTTTATTGCATCTACTAAACCTTTAACATCTATACAATATATCAACGAATTCTCTTCATCGTTCGTAAAAAAATTCCTAAATTCTTTTTCTCTATCTCGATAAAAAGAGGCCGTTGTTCCTTTTGCTAACAGATTTTTCGTTTTAAGAACTGACGCTAGTTATTCTCCTCCATCTTTAGGTAATCCTAAATTTCGAATAAGATCACTTAACTCTTCTTGGTTAAAGGTTTCTGGAGCTTTTCTTGTACTAGCTGGCAGGTATTCTTCGTTTGAGGATTCTTCGTCAGATTCTTCTTCAACCTCAGAACCTTCTTCGTCACAAGACTCATCAACTTGCATTTCTTCTACTTCGCCTGAGCGGTCCACATCCATGGGTTCGATACTAACAGTTTTATCCCTGACTTCTATTCTCACAGGTTTCACTACTGAAGAAACGTCTGCGTATACAATTTTAGATTTAGTAGCCGTGTTAAAACCTTTGATATTAGTCATACAAAAATAGCAGTCATTTTGACACGTTGGAGACGACCATATCATTGGTTTTGTAAATTTCAAGTTTCTTTCTGTTTTATCTCTTTCCCAGCGTGTTACCATTGTACAACATCTACTGCAAACTTTTTGTGGCACTCAGTTTACATTTTGATTGGCTACTTCAATACCAAAGCATTCACTGTAAATCAACTTAAACTTTTCAGATAATGACCTCATGTTTGTTTCTAATACATATTCTCCACACACAAAACAAAACAAATTACAACTTTTATTACATTCATGTGAATGATTTCAAAAATTGTTTGATTGTTTGATTGATTCAAAGATTGTGAATGATTAAAAAATTTGGGTTGCTTGATGAGTTATAAAATGCATTTCTTACATTCCCATCTTGATTACTTCCATCTTAATCTAGGAGATGTCAGTGAAGAACAGGGAGAACGATTTCATCAAGATATAAGTGTAATGGAGAATCGATACCAAGAAAGATGGAATGTCAACATGATGGCAGATTTTTGCTGGACTCTGAAGAGAGACATTAAAACAAATAACAAAAAGAGAAAAAGAAACCCATTGCATAGGTCATTTGAAGTAAAAAGAGTTTGTTACAAGAGAAAATAGGAGTAAAGAAAGACATCGAGAGTTACTAAGCTAGTGGAAAAAAAGCAAAATAAGAAAAACATATAAACGAAAGCAACTTTTCTCTGTACACAAGGAAGATATTATGTGATTAAATAAGATTTTTTACAATTTTTCGGTATCTTTTTCCATTTTTGGAAAGTTTTGATATGACATTTTAATCGGTTTAAACTGTTTCTTCTCAGTTTGACCTTGAACTGACCTTGACCCTGACGTGATGGGGCCAAACTGATTCCGGATTTGGATTCAGCGACCAAAGAAACATGTATATATAGCATTTTAATTTTTTTAACCGTTACTTCCCAATTTGACCTCGAACTGACCTTGAACCTGTCGTGATCGGGTAAAACTGACCCCGGATTCGGATTCAGCGACCGAAAAAACATAAATGTATGGCATTTTAATTTTTTTAAACCTTTTCTTCTTAATTTCACCTCCAACTGACCTTGAACCTGACGTGATCAGGTAAAACTGACCCCGGATTCAGATTCAGCGACCAAAGAAACATAAATGTATGGCATTTTTATTTCTTTTAACCATTTCTTCTAAGTTTGACCTTGAACCTGACGAGATGGGACCAAACTGATTCCGGATTTGGATTCAGCGACCAAAAAAACATAAATATATGGCATTTTAATTTTTTTAAACCTTTTCTTCTTAATTTGACCTCCAACTGACCTTGACCCTGACGTGATGGGGCCTAACTGACCTTATATTCGAATTTAGCGACCCGAAAAACATAAAGATAGATAGGTCTGATTTCTCGCGCAGATAACTTTTTTTATTTTGTGTGCTGGTGTAATTAAGAAAAAGAAAGAGAATATAAGAACATTTACACACAGAGAGACAATAAAACAGAGCACTCACACAAACTAACAGTCACACAACGCGTACGCAATAACTGCGGGAGCACACACATGTACACACATTCATATACACACACGCGGAAGCACGTACACATAACCTCAAAACATAGAACTCAAAACAAACACACAGGAGTAATTTAAAAAAAAAATAAATGAGATGTAAGGATAATTATTGTCAACACTTGTAAGACTGAGTGAAACAATAAAAGTTTATTATTACAATTAAGTACTTTACATTATAGCCTCTATTAAATATAATAACATAAAAATATAAGATCTGAAAATGATGAATTCTCTTCATTTTTGGTTAAATTAGAAAGTCAAATGATGTATGTTTAAAAATATACAAAAACATTAACAAAAATATTAAAAATAATGATATTAACTGGTAATATTAGCTCCACATAATGATGATATTAGTCTTCTAAATAACAGAATTTTGAATCTAATCGTTGGAAGAACAAAGATTATAAACGAGGTTTCTTGGTAGTTAAACTTGGTGTAATTTTAAAGGTAACACTATATATCATTTACCATAACTATAATGGGTTAATCTCAGGATCATCCTGACACCTGGACATCATCTACAGAAAGTAAAAAATGTTGTTTGTTTATTTGTTATATACTTAGTGCGATGTATCGACTATGTCTCGCCATCCGGGAGGTACTTTTGATACCTGGACATCGTCTACTGAAAGTAAAAAAATTTTATAGCACACTGTGGCTTAAATCTACGTTTAAGTCACGCCTATCCGTGACCTAAGTAGTCCATGATTGCACCGTGTATATCACACTCGCTACGCTCGTGCGCTAACCTTACGATACAATAATGGACTGCTTAGATCACGGTTAGGTGTGACTTGGCGGATTTAAGCAGCTGTGCTATAAATTTGTATACGATACTCGTGAACTAAGCAGCCCATCAGTGCACGACGTTTTATCACCACATCATCGCTACCCTCGGGCGCTAATACACGCCGTGCAATAATCAGCTACTTAGGTCACACGTATCGTAATATACTATTTTGGTATATCGGTTGTATCCTTACATCACTGTATGGTAGGACCATGTTTCGACATTCAGGATGTGATTTTGCAATATTTTTATGTGAAGATGAAATTTTGCAATTTTCTGCACTTGTAATTTTGGTCTACCTGGAATTTTAACTTAGATGATATACTATTAGTATTACTATTAGTATACAAACGTACGCAATTTACCCTGTCGGCTGCCATGCTACCACGCGCCCCACGAAACATAGCTTATATTACCACATTAATATACTTTTTCATTTAATATTTTTTGACTTTTACATTTAAAACTATCTTATTATATCTAACTTAAATTAAAGACTTCAATGTTATTAACTTAAATTATATTATAGTATTAACTAATTATATTATATTATTATATAGTATTATTATATAGTATTAACTAATAAATAGACAGAACTGACATAGTTACTATGATAAACGCGCCATTAAATGGCAACAGATCCCGTGTTAAGTAATTTAGAAAACCGAGTTAAAAGAAGTTAATTCGCCTTATCTCGATGTCAAGAACATCTAAAAAACTATGACCGCCACCATGACGAACATTTCGCAATTTCCTAATTTATTGTCTACAGTGATTTAGTTGTGTCTTGACGTCAAATTTAGTCTTTTTTCTCTGGTGTTTTGTCCGTTGTAAATAAAATCTAATTCCTTCGGTATTATGTTTAATACATCACATCGCATAAAAATAAATATATTTTTTTAATACCCTAATGAAAATAAAAAATGTAAAAAAGTGTAATGAAATATAAGAAAATGTAACAAATCTTACCATTTTGTACTTTTTTATTTCGGACCTTTTTTACGTTTTATTACAGTTTGCTACATTTTATTACATTTTGTTACAATTTATTACAAATACATTGATTCAGGATTTCATGGGGGTCTCTCTTTTGAAACGACAAATGTAACAATACGTACAAAATGTAAAAAATTGTCTATAAGCGTAATAATATATAAGGAAATGGCGACTTTTTTATTTTCTTACTTCTGCTTACATCCTTTTACTTTTTTTTACAATTTCTTATGCATTGTTACATTTTATTATAAAATTAATAATTAAAAAAATATATTGACTATATTAGGCGGTAAAATAACATATGTAATAAAATGTAATAAAATATATGATATCGAATAGTTAAGTGACATTTACGAATTTGGAATAAATTTATCAAATTATTCTTTAATACGATTTATAATTTCATTGTTTTCCTAACGTCATTGGTAATTTACTGGCTGTATTCTACACTGCTATGAACATACTTAATAAACCCGTCGCTTAATAATTTTCGGTGAGATAAAAAGAATAATTTTTCATTTTTCAATATCGGTTTTATTATTAATGATGTTGTGTTTCACTAAATTTGAAAGATGTTTATTTGATGTTTATTTATGTTATTAATTTTTATCAAATCAAACAATTCACATTAGGAACTGTCAACCGACAAGTTTATCAAGTATGTTGATAGTAGTGTAGAATACCGCCAATAAATTAACAACGTTGACGTTAGGAAAACAATGAATTATTAAAGAATAATTTGATAAATTTATTCTAAATACGTAATTGCCACTTAACTATTTGATATCATATATTTTTTAACCATGGTATGTCGCTTATATAAATAATTATTTGAATGAATTATATCATCGTCAAATAAAAAATTAATAGTAAATAAAAAACAGTTTATACTTGCCTACCTTTTACTTTTTGAGAAAGGTTTTATTTTAAAGATTTCACGAATTTTTAAGGTTAATAATTATAATAAAAACTATCCTCTCGATAGATATATTACATTATACCTCACTAACTTAAAAGAGAATCATTAAACTGTGGTTAACATAGTGAGTATTAGTTTTAGTTCAAAAGCAACCATCAAATGAGATGTGTAAAATAGATAGATGTAAACGCTAGAACCTATCTCCACAGCAATACCTACAACCAGTATCCACACATACCTCATAAACTACGGAGTGATAAGTGACCCCCGAAACCCTTGAGTAACGATTTTCTACTAATTGCATTACAAATTCTCATAAAACTCTAGCATACGACGTTCATATTGTCCACCCTGGGCACTAGGATCCTCGGAGGATATTGCCGTTGCGATATTCGTGTTCAGCGACCCTCAAAACCCCCGAGTAGCAAAGGTGAACTCATTTGAATAAATACTATGGAATGAATGACTCAATGAATGAACACCTCCCGATATTTGAATAAATATATATATATATATATATATATATATATATATATATATATATATAATACTAGGAATGAAGGCGCGCTTCGCACGCTCTTGATTCTATCTCTGTCTAATAACACTGGTAGAAAATCTATTATAAGTGTTGGGCGGCACACTAACGTCTGCTAATATTTTATAAGCATGTAACATGTTAATCAATCCCTCAAAACTATTTTTTAATAAATATATTAATAATGCTCAATGTCGTCATCATTGGTTTGAATAGTGAATTTGAAGAAAAGTTCAATATAAGAGTCAGTGGGTTTGTCTATCATTAAAATGCCATTTATTTGCATTATAAAAAAGCTATACAACTGAAGTTTTTCGGTTAAGGTCGATTCAACTTTAAATATCTTTTCATAATCACAAAAGAAATCTATATGCAAAATATGAGCTCTCTAGACCTGTTAGTTTTCGAATGAGAAAAAATGCAAAAATGGAGAAACAGGTATCGGTCTCAAAATCTCTCACAACTGTTAAAAGTCAAAATTCTAATTACCTAAAATCTTGACAAAAAAGCCAAAACATTTATCACTTTCTCCATGTAAAAATATGCTAGAAACCAGAAATACAATGTGCTAAAGATAGTAGTTTCTGCCTAACTGGCTATAAGTAAAATTTGACCTGCTCAATTAAAAAATTCGCATGAGCCTGGATGTGAAAATATGAACGAAAACAGTTAAATCAGAATCATCTAGGTTACATATTTATAGGTAACATGTCTAGTAGCCTTTTTACAATTCAAAGAGCATTGTATAATGATAGACTTAAATTTACTGACTCGGATACTGAACTTTTCTTTAAATTCACTTCTCAAACCTCACCGAGGGCGACTTTGGGCACAGAGACACAGTATATCTTCAAACTCTTTATTCTTTTAATTGAACTTCTCACTGACATTTCAAAAAAAACTAAATAATATTCACACACTTTATTACTACTTCAAATAGGGTTAGGGTGCCACTTTTCAATACACATGTTGTAATACTACACACTCTTGGTAATGATTAATTTTTACTAAAATTTCTTGCTAGTTATATTACTTATATTTTATCTGTTATCAAGGTTTCCACATTTCATTTTAAATACCTTAAACATTTCTACCAGGGTTATGAGTTATGACTTTTTTGAGGATTATGAATTTAAAGCGCGGTTCTGATCTCGTTGCCTAGGCAACCAACCAGCAACCAATCGGAATCACGTATTAAAATGCTTCATAACAAAGGCCATTATTCTTTTAAGAAAGCAGGATTGGCGACCCATGTCGCTACTATAGGTCAGTCATGCCCTATCACAGCTTATGCGGTATTTGACAGCTTTTTTTAGCATACCACATTTTTACTGATCTTTTTTTAGTATCTCCGAGCCATTTTTGACTATAATTAAAGTACTAAAGGCATGTGTATTAAAAATGGATTTCAAGTCCATATTTCTCTATGTTAATCTTATGTACAGTATTGCCCCGTACCTAATGTACAAACTAGCCGTAAGGGTTTTGAAAAATTCAATCGTCAATAGCGTGGTCACACTTTTCCCGACATTTAAAAGTTACAGAAAGTGTTCGAGAATTTTTCATTCACTGGCCGTGTACGCATAACCGCTGCTTATAGAAAAGTCCGACTGTTTAAATGTTGGTTTTGGTGAGATATGACATATATTTCACCGGCGGAGCGTAGGTGCGCTTTACTCAAAAGTTATAGAAGAGTTATAATATTGCCCCGCGTTCGCCCCCCTCTCCCCTAATAATTATCCGCTGTGTTTCATTGATTCTTGTGTGCGAAGTCGCATTAGAAAAATTAATTGTTTAAATAATAACCTACAAAATATACGTACAAAACCAACACACATAATTTCTCTACCTTTTCATGAAAGATTTTTTTATTCTTGTACATCTGCATTCAAAAACTATGGCTTACATTGTGTTCCGTTAATTACACACAAATTAAATGTTATTGTTAGGTTAGGTTAAGATGTTTTAGATAAATAGAGTAAAACTAACGCTAATTTTTTTTCCCTGTAGCTTGTTAAATATTTCCTTTATTGTACGTATCGGGTGTCTATTTATTATGAATCATCGGTTTATTGTTTGTTTAAAATTATCACATAACCAAAATTGTAAGCATTCATTCAAAAATAAATTTTGTGGATTTCTATACCCAAAAAATATTTAATTCTGATTTCCTTCAAAATAATACTCTAAAAGGAACCCGTATCTACTTCTATTCATAAATTGTGCGCGTTTACACTCACATTCACATACATCGGTGCTCGCGCTACATCCAAATTCGCTATCGAATAACCGTTCGGCTTCACCTTCACTTGTATCACTTCTTTTTTCTTCCGTCTCTCCTTGTATGTGCTGTACCTTTCTGCTCTGGGCTCGACACACTGCTTCTACGTGGCCTTGACGATTCCATTGTCGACGTCCTTGATATCTACGTTTACATTGCTTTCTAATGTGTTCCTTTATTTCGCAACAATAGCAAATTAATGTAGCGCTTTTATCGTTCCTACCGTTGTTGTATACTAGTTTCAAACGCTGACTTTCCAGGTTTTGTTCTGTTTTCTTATGGGGTGTGCCATAATCTTTACGATTAACGTACCATCCGTAACTATTATTTTTAAAATAATGGCATGTACCTCTCTTTCTCGCTCTTTTACTTTGTACATTTTATCCGTTGATGTTTCATTTTTTTGCCTTTTCCGGTGCTATTTTGTAAGCTTTTTTGTACGTTAAGTTTTCTTCCTTGAATAACACTCTTTTCATCGCATGGCCGTTCAACCCGCAGACTAGTTGGTCCCGCAAAGTTGTTTCTACCGACGTAAAATTACAATTAAGTGATAATTCTTTTAGTTGGGCTACAAAATCTGCTATTGACTCTGCCACTGCTTGATTTACTGCATAAAAATTACATCTCTTCATTGACTCAGATCGTTTTGGGCATAAATGGTCTGTCATAATCTTTACGATCTTCGTGAATTTTTTATCTTTGAGCTTAGCCGGGTGACACAGGTTTGCTAACTTATATGTGTCTGGACTTTTGTCAGTAGGATGGCTGCTTGTTTTTTGTCGTCCGTCATATTATTGGCAGTGAAGTATAACTCCAATCGTTCTACAAAGTTTCCCAGTCGTGCCTTCCAAGCTCGAATTCTAGCCTAATTTTCGATTTTACCGTTGTGTTAGGAGCTGATTTTATTTATTTAAATGTTATTCAAAAAGGCAATTGAAATCTCCTATTTGCCCGAGACCGTGTGCATGCCACCACCTTCCTACGCAGAAAAGCTTGGCGGGGTTCACCGAATATGTTCGCTTGATTGCTCAGTTTAATTTCAGACGAAGAATAATTCCGTACCGGAATTCACTTACTTGTTAGTGGTGACGAAAATCGAGGGAGGAACAGTCCGATTAATCAAAATTCCGAAATAGTACATTGTGCAAAAAGGGGAGAAAATAAGCTGTGTCAAGCGTGGGTGAGGTTTTCAGCACGAGTCCGCACCGTGTTTTTTCCAACAAGAGCATGAAATTCCATTCCAAGTCGAGCACAACAAATTTGAAAAATTTGAAAAAATTTGAGAAATTTGAAAATTTGAAAATTTGAAAAAATTTGAGAAATTTGAAAATTTGAAAATTTGAAAAAATTTGAGAAATTTGAAAAAATTTGAGAAATTTGAAAAAATTTGAGAAATTTGAAAAAATTTGAGAAATTTGAAAAAATTTGAGAAATTTGAAAAAATTTGAGAAATTTGAAAAAATTTGAGAAATTTGAAAAAATTTGAGAAATTTGAAAAAATTTGAGAAATTTGAAAAAATTTGAGAAATTTGAGAAATTTGAAAAAATTTGAGAAATTTGAAAAATTTAGGAAATCTGAGAAATTTGAAAAATTTAAGAAATTTGAGAAATTTGAGAAATTTGAGAAATTTGAGAAATTTGAGAAATTTGAGAAATTTGAGAAATTTGAGAAATTTGAGAAATTTAAAAAATTTAAAAAATTGTGAAATATGTGAAATATGAAAAAATTTTAGAAAATTTTAGATATTTGAAAAATGGATATTAACAGAGGGAAGAAAATTATTTTCTCCCCGCTTGAGCTCAATATATTTTTAACATCTTCTTGGTTCCAAAAACACAATGCTCCTTTGTCCTTGTAGTAGATTGTTTAATGTTATTTAAAATAATATTCCGTGGTCTGGATTTTTAACTCTGATCAAAACTTGAATTGAAGCAAAATAGACAAAACTCGATCAGATACTTTTATTGATGAGACGTTTATTGAAACTTTTTACACGCATTAAAGAAAAAGACAAAATATAGAAAACTCATTCAATTAATAAAATTCGGCATCGATACTGGCTGACGCTACTCGCTATGCCGACTATGTTCGGACGCATCGTTAGAAGAAAACGCTGCTGCCCAAAGTTCTCACGAGCCGAAGTGCAATGCATGCACTTCTACACATGCGATCGCACGCCGTCGATGCGACGCATCGACGGCGGCAGATCACCGTTGACCACAACACAAAGCAGAGCTCCTCTTTTGGGCACAATACATAATCTCTACCAAGCTTCTGCCTCGTTCTTTTGTCACGGAATGAGCCTATCCCCGCCTACTTCTCTGCGATATTATTTCCAATGTTACCCGATGCTATTTTAAATCGTACGATTAAATTTTTCGACTTTTATAAAATTTGCATGCATCTTTAGCAGAACAGAATTCATTTCTCATAATCAAGCAAAATCTGCATAAATATGGTGCCTTACTAAAGTTCTTAACAAACCCGTCTAGACCGCAACTATCTAAGTTATTACCAGTGATGAAAACAAGTGCACCTTTAACAAATTTTCCATTTACCTCAACACCTTCGTCCTCAAGAATTTTCAAATATTTTACTATTCTTCTATATACTCCATTATGCTTAAATTCTTTCTCTTTAACAAGACGTAGAAGTTTAATATAATTTTTATGGGAACGAAAATTATTTGGTATGTTTCCTGCACTATCGTTTTTATGATTCTGGCCATAAAATGGTCAGAATCATAAAAAAAAAATTTTCTAAATTTAGAATCAGAAAACTTATATGCATGCCAAATTTTATTACGAATGTTCGCGTGGTTCCAGAATTACATACACACACAGCCATCCGCCCGGACATTTTATGTTTCGTACTCCAAATGCGTTTCTACGAAGTTTTAGCGAAACTAAAAATTTTACTATTACAAAGCTTCCTCTTAGGAGGAAGCAATAACATTAAGTTTTATCGAATCTAATAATCGAATGTGCGTACATGTTCGTAAAACATTCGTACTAATGCGGAAATCCGATGAAATGTACAACTGCTAAATTCGCATTCCTAACACGCGCACGTCACGCTCTTGTTTCTGCATTTCGCGTCTTAAGATGACCGCATACTGTGTAACATTTGCACAAGTTCTTTTATTTTACCACATAGTTAACAGAGCAATAAAGAAACACGCATACGCAAAATGGTCTTTTGCAAGATTCCTTGCGAACCAGCATATTAAGCACGTGTTCATGTAGACACAAATGCAAAAGTTAAACAAGGCCGCAGTGGCAGTATTTTTATCGCTATATTTACTTGCAAAACACTGCAAGAGCTGCTGATTCCATGCACACTGTAGGGTGAACTGATGCTCATCGGAACTGTTTTCCGCATACTGAAGACCGAGCTACAGCTACCACTCACGTTGTTACATCACGTTATATCAGGTCGCGTCTCCCAAAACGTTTCCATTTAATCCGCATAAAAAAGAGGACGCGGACAGCAATTTTTCAAGCACATATGAGTGATATTTAATGCACACAACGAAACCAGTCTTGAAATTTAAAAAAAAAAGAAAAAAAATTATACGCGACATCCTTGTCCCTCGTGTGACAGTCTCGTGCTCTTATTTTTCTAGTGTCACGGATGCAAACTTCTGCAAAACGAGCGACGAAATGAGTCAGCGATAAGAGTCCGCCGAGCCGTACTACGATGCACTGCATTCGCTTGCATCGTGGACATTAGCTCAGTTTGTAACAGTCATATATGGGTTGGCGAGGTTTGAAATTTCGCGCTGCGACACCAGTTGTTTGTGTGTGTGTGTGTGTGCGGAGGAAAGTTCGAAACTCAGAATCGCCAGGCGAGCAGAACGCTGCTAGAGGTCCAAGCGATCGGTGGTCTCTCATAAACAGTCGACTCAGGAGCCACTCCAGAAACCCGAGAGAGGGTAAGCTGAATAAAAATTGTATAACATTATAGAAGCTCGAACGTGTTGTAATCAGCTCCTATTTAGTTTTTGTGACTCATCAAAACGCACCGTTCTGAGGAGGCGACCAGGGAATCGTAGCCCCGAAAAGGATTTTATCCGCTTGTCCGATGAGATGTGGCTCCGATCTTGTCATATCCGGAAGGTCCAAACGCCTGCCCGAAATACCAATGTTACCTCGCAGAACGCCGAGCATCGTTGGAGCAGTATATCGTGAGAAATAATTGAGTAATTTTATTGTCTGAGTCGACTGACCTATAAGAAGCGTGAAAACGATTCAATCGTCTATAAATTTAATAAGAGAGATATTGCGTGTAACGATAGCGCGTTGCGCAGATAAATTGTAGGTGTGCATGTGTGTGTGTTTTTTTGAATGGACAGTGTATATGTATGTAATTAGAAGTAATCCGACGAACGACGTTGAGTCAATTGTGCCTCGCAAAATTTTGTATTCTACGACCCAATTCCAAATATTATTGTACTCATAATACACGTATTTTTTTTTTAACCTATCCATCCACTTTTAACATGGCGCTTAACTAACGGGCAAAGTTTGCGAGAGTACAATTGGCACAAATCGTCGTGATTAAATAATCGTTTGTAATAGCGTATGGTTCTGACGAGAACTGGCAAGGGAAAGGATATTTCCAAAATGGCGGATCCACGAGTGATCGAGGAGATACGCGAGCAAATCGCGAGACTGTCTGTCGCTCAGTCGGCGACAAATAAGGAAAACGAATGCTTAAGAAAGCAAATCGCATCGCTCAAGGCTCAAAACAAAGACCTCCGCGAAAGTAATAGTAGCGGCAAATCGTACAATGAACATGATACGCAAACCGATCAGGGAGTAACTCCGCCTGGAGACCATGACAACTCGGACGCACCGAGACCTAACAATACCCTGTTGAAATTATTTACATGAAATTTTATATAAAATTATATGTAAAGATTTCGAACTTTTACATGTAAAATTTCACATGTATTAATGAAATTGTAAAACTGTACGTCAAATTTTACATAAAATTTATGATAAAGATCTTTATTTGAAATTTGATGTAAAATTTGACGTACAGTTTTACAATTTCATTGATACATGTGAAATTTTACATGTAGAAGTTCGAAATCTTTACATATAATTTTATGTAAAATTTCATGTGAATATTTTCAACAGGGTAACAATCAAAATTCCAATATAAACCTCAATTTGGTCAATGGCATTATAAGTCATTTTGAGACGCTTCACGTCTCAATAGTTCTGCCCTCTAACGGCGGAGAAAACGGCAACCCTATACAATTCATTGAAAAACTAGAAAAATACTTTCTCCGCAAAAGAATAAAATGTGAACAAAAACTGCTCGTAGTTGAAGATGCTTTAAAGGGACGCGCGCACATCTGGTATGAGGCCCGCTTTAGCCCTTTCATATCGTTCGACCATTTTAAACGTGTTTTCAACGACGAATTATATTCGTTAGTAAGCTCGGATAAAGTTTAAGACCGAATGGGCGGCGAAGAAGTTCAAACCTGGCTCGAATCATTGTCTGCGCGAATATTTCCTTGAACAAACGCATGCCGCGAAATACATCATGCCGCGTATGGATGATTACGAGATCAATTACACTATTGTTAAGCAATTACCCCGGCGTGTACGCGACGCTTTGTCAACCGTGGACTATTGAAAGAGCGATTTAATTTCCCAAGCACTAGCGCATCTAGATGCCTCGTATAGTGAAAACTACAGCGGTAATACCCAGTACGCGAAATCGGCTCAACAGCAAGAACGGCATAAACCTACAGTAAATCAGGTAAACCACATTCACAGAAGCGAATCGTTTAATAAAAGAAATAGTTATTCGAGTCCCAAAAGGCATGACTACACACAAGAAAGATCGCGCGAAAATTGGCGTTAACCAACGCGTTACGATGGAAATTCGCATTTTGTGCTACCGGATACTTCAAGGCCACCGCCGAATATTAGCAATCAGAGCAGAAGCCCGAATGGTAACGACGAACAAAACTCGCAATTTCAGAACAGACAAAATATATCCACATCACGTAACATTCGTGCGCTACAGCAGTCCGAATTTGTACAAGATCTAGCTTGGGATGTAGAAGGTGAGGTCGGTGAAGGTGACTTGTCTCCCGAAGCTCACATCATGAGTCCAAGAATGCGTGTAAAAATATTTGTTATTTAACTGTCTTGATAGACTCCGGGAGCGATATAACGTGCGTATCACAACGCTTCTATGAGAGTATATCGAAAATAAACAATAAAATCCCAGAGTTGCCTGTAAGCAATTTAGCTGTCGGTGTAGCAGTTACGCGAATAACCGTTAGAATTACGAAGAAAATATATTTGAACGTTCAATACTGGAATTTTGATATAGCACACACGTATTTGGTTGTGCCGCATCGTGGGCGCGGATTTTCTTGCAAAGAATAGCGGAATTATAAACTTTAAAAACAAAACTTTTGAATTGAGGGGAGAAAAATTACCGTCAAATTTAATTTCATATCAAGGGGATCCAACATTGAGCGACAATTTAGAAAGTAACGTGTGCCGAAGTTTACAGTTGCATATCCTAGAAGTCGATAAGGTACAGGAAAATTTGAATTGCGCATTCGAAAAATTGGAGAAGTTGAGCAAGGGGGGTGGGTGCAATACGGAAGCATCTCAGAAAACGGTTGCTTTGAGCGCGAATAATATATCGGTCGAGAAATGCGATGATAATACATCCTACGATGTTGAGGCCGATATCAACGGCTATGTGGCGAGTTTGACACAGCTGAGCGACGAGCATAAACACGCCATCAGAGATTTGTTTTTAAAGAACAGAAAGGTTTTTTCGGATGAGCTAGGGCGTTTAAAGAGATACGAGCACGTCATAATGGTCTCGAGCGATAAACCTTTCGTCCGTCGGTCGCAGCCGGTTGCATCAGAGGTCAGACCGAGACTCGACGCCGAAGTTCGGAAAATGGAAAAGCTAGGTATCATTCGGCGATCAAACAGCGACTACTGCAATCCGGCTTGCATAGTTATTAAGAAAACAGGGGAGATACGTTTGTGTTTTGACGGCCGCTGGACTAATAAATTAATATGCGCAAATAACGAGTCTCTGCAGAGAATCGAGGAACTATTGCTAAAGAGGGATGGGCTAAGATTTCTGTCGACAACCGATCTCGTAAAGGGATACTGGCAAATACCAATTAGCGAGGAGTCAAAAAATGTACAGCATTTATACATAACGGACACGTATATGGATTTAATGTTCTCGCGTTCGGAATGAAGGATTCGGGAGCTGCATTTATCAAGGCGCTGGACATTGCACTAGGCCGGAGTTTGATGAGTTTGTCAGTGCGTATATTGACGACTTGCTTATAGTGTCATGTACATTCGATGAACATGTTCAACACCTGGATAGACTTTTTAATCGGTTGATCGAAAAGGGTTTAACGTTAGACTTGGCAAAGTCAAATTTTTTTAGGGACTCTGTCCCATTTCTGGGATTTATACTCACGCGCGAGGGAATTATGTCGGATCCCGAGAGATTGAAAGCAATTTACGATCTGCCGCCGCCTGACGATAAACAACAATTGCAAATTAACGCGATTAATTGCGCAATTATTCCCGCGTTTAATCGCGTGAATAATCGTACGATTTTTTCAGTAGGGGTGCCGAAGTCCAAATAATATACTGTTATGATCGCACAACGTTCGGGTTCGGTCACAACAATACTCTGGTCGACGGCACCACTTGCCTTTTCACCTCTAGCGGCACTTGCGTCTTTGTGTCAGGCGTTAGGTCGTGACTCGCACGCACGTCTGTCGCGTCGCGTCGCTGTGTCTCGGCGTCTCGCGATAGGAATCTTAATTTCCGCCGCCAACAAAAGGGGGTGCAGGTAACAATTTTTCCAAATACATATGAATGATATTTAATGAAAATGCATTAAACTTAAGGAGTTTGTACATTAATATTATCATAAATTTTGTACTGCAAAAATTGAATGTAAATTTTATTGGATTTGATGTACTATGACATTAAATTTTAATGTAATGTACAATAAATTTCGTGTTAAAGCAAGCCATAATATTTTTAATGTAAATTTATATTATTTTGGAAGTACTATTAGGTTTGAAAAGTACATTAATATTCATGTTATTTTTAACATTGTAGAAATACTTAAACAAAGACTAAAACGTCTTAACTCGAGGCATGTATCAACCTTAGCGCACTTACTTCCATATATTTTGAGATTATTAACTTTCTAAATTACTCCTAAATGCAAATCATATAATTATTAAAAAGTTACAATTTAATACATTAAATATTGATGATTTTACAGGAAAAAGCAGCAGAAAAATTAGTTGATGAAATAAAATTTAACACTGACGTTCAAGCAGAGTTGCTTTTCAATAAAGGTTCCGAAAATTGGCAAAAGGGTCCATTTTTCTACGGATCCACTATAATTAGAGGTATTTCTTATTTATTATAGTCTGAAAATTAAAATATGTCAACTTGCTGACAAACAGTCTTATTCGGTTAACTCTGTTCATGCACAAAAAAATTCGACCACTGAGAGTCCTATCATTTGCAGAATTGTGAGGTCGCTATTAGTTGTAAGAATTAACTTATAATCAAGATATTGAAATTTTGGATTAGTTAGCATTATATAGCACCTTAATCCCTTTCTTTCGGTTGTTTATGATACCAGTTCGTTTCAAAGATATTAAGCTTCAAAATTTTGTTCTACTCTATATACTTTGCATAATTGAAAACTGCATAGCTTATATCTCAGCTTCTATTTAATGGATTTTAATGTATACTTTGTCTCGTTTTTTTTCTGTTTTGTTTCACCAATTCATTAAAAACAAGATTTGCAGTTATGTGTTTTTTCGATCACAAGTGATTTTAGATGCGTTCTGCGAACTATCCTAACCATTATAACTCGGAAACTAAATGTTGAACTTTTTTTTAAAACATCATGGTTATCAAAATTATAACTATAGATTACTTTAATTTTGAGTCTACATGTAAATCTCATTAAATGGTGAGATATAAAACATCGTTTTAAGAAAATGTAAAAGAAAATTAAAAATTATTTCAACTTAGTTTATAGAAAAATGTTGAGATAGGAAAACTGTTACATTTATTTACAAAAAAAGCTCGCCGAGATATCTACCACTTGGTGGCAAGGAAACTATATCATCAAAATGTAATTCATACAAAGATTACGTTAAATGACATTCTTTAAAGTGTCTAAGAAAATAAGACATATCGTCGCTCACTACAAAGAGTAGCACTGTTCAAATTCTCAGCGAAGGCTAGCACAATTCAGATTCTTTTTATAAGAAAAGATTCGATATTTTTTAAATACAAACAAATATTTTTAAGACAAAACTAATAAAATGGCAAGATTAATTAAATTGCCGAAAATTTTTTTAAATTTTAACATTTTAAACATTTTTATAGAAAATACAATTTTTTAATTTTTTAATTAATTTAAACTTCCTATAAAAATCTTTAAAATGTTAAAATTTAAAAAAATTTTCGGCAATTTAATTAATCTTGCCATTTTATTAGTTTTGTCTTAATAATATTTGTTTTTATTTAAAAAATAACGAATATTTTCTTATAAAAAGAATCTAAATTGTGCTAGTCTTCGCAGCAAATCTGAATTGAGCAACTTTTTGCTGGAGAATTTGAACAGTGCTACTCTTCGTAGGGAGCGACGATATATATATATATATATATATATATATATATATATATATATGCTTTTACGGGCTTATGGTTATCGCGTATATATCCAAAAATAAGGGTATATATCTATGTAAAATGTGCTTCTAAATACATATATACAATCCTTTTACACTTAAAATTTATAGAACTCATGATAAACACAAAAAATGTCATGAATATAATATAGCTGCTTATGGTAACCACCTATTGTAGGATACACAGGCAAAATTGTCATTAATGTAGGGTACACAAGCTAATAGCACATAAAAACATGCTATTAATATAAAGGTATCAAAGATGTCATTAATATACTGATATGAGCTTAAGGCTTCTACATATACTACGACATACAAGATGGAATGCGGTAGATTTCATTTCTTTATAGTTATAATTTTATCGATTTTTAAATAAATGATACAGCAGGCCTATGCTCACTTTGATGCAATAATTAATATGTAACGGTTTACTGTTCTCCTTATGATTAAGCTGAGAGATTTTTTTCTGGATATAAACTAGTTTATGTTATGTTGCTGGGTTAATGAAGTTTAGTAGTTTAGCAGATGCGGAAGTGATGTAGTTATCTCACCGCACAGTAGGATGAGATAAAAAAAATTAAGCGTCGTTAAAATCAAAATAACGTTTTCTCCATAAAAACATTCCTAAGACAGCATATCAAAAAATTCTACATTCCTTTTAGGGATGCCAATTGATATAATAATCGTGCTGAAAGGGTGTGATCCCTTCTTGAAAATTTGCCATTTTCTGATTTCCAATTATAAAAAGATAATTTAAAAAGGCAATACCTATGAATAAATATCAAAAGACTGTCATTATCCTATAACTGTAATTTTATTATTATGAAATAATCAAAGACGTGTTATTTTATTTCAATTCTATAGACTCATGCAAGAGATTATTATAATAACACACAGTTTCGACGACGCTGTGTATTGTCTTAATTTTGAATTCTACAGGCTGTAATTCATTATTACGATCTTTTTTTTAGTTTGCGGAAAATGTTGGATAAGAAAAAAACTTTACGTCTACAGATTATAGTTCAATTTACAAAATTTAACATTTTACGAATATTTTTTTCATTTTCCTAAAAATTACTCATAGATGAAATGTTACTATTTACCTATTCAGGCATTTTGCTTTTTCTGCAGACAGATACGTATCCTTCAATTGTCAGTTCAAGACGGGATTATGACGACATTACAGAAAAAACTCATTTACGATGATTATATTTATTATTGTAAATAATTATTAAATATTTCTAAATATGTGATTTAACGGTTAAGTCATCGTTATATGCACATCTAAGAAGCAATTTCTAAAAACATTCATTTAAATTGTGGTGCAGCGACATATTTCCATTAGATGAATATAATGTAACAGTAAGTATAACCTGTAACAAGATTTCAGGAACTAAATCGCACAAAAGTAAAGCGACGAGGAGGATTCGACCCCGCGTCCCCGTGATCTAAAGGCACGTGCTCTAACCATTGAGCCAACGACGCACTACCGCCGACTAGCTCTTAGATGGGCGCTTTTCCCGTCATAACCGCCCGTCACAAGCCCTTACTAATAATAATTTAAATTTCAGAAAGTCATGCAAAAATAGTATTATTATTAAGTATCTTCCTAGTTATCAGGCATTGTATTTCAAACAGTACAAATTTGCAAATATTATTTCTAAAAGACGGGATTACGGCGACGTCGTAACTCAAACAAATTTCTAACGTTTACAAAAAAGGATAACAGTATATAAATTGCCCTTTTTTAGTCGATTAAATTTTAATTGGAATTAATTAAAGTTTTACGTAAAAAGTAAAATGCTAGGAGAACTGTCTATACGTGCATTAAAAATTATACATTTTATACAAGATTACAACAACATGGTAGAAAAAAAGAAAACTCGATGCAAGAAAACTAGGAGCCAATGGCTTGAATATTCGTTAAATGCAATATAATATAAATGATGTAAGAAAATATAATTTTATTCCATTTTTTAATATACTAAATTTATTACATTTTTTGATGATTTATAACTCTTGTTTATTGTTTCATGTTTTTTTTACTGCACACTTGTATTCACTTTCTTATAAGTGAGATTTTTGTTTTTACATTCCCCTGAATTCTAAGAAATCAAGCTAAGTTTAAGCGTTTTTCTGCTTCTTTCCTAAGGAAGCTTTATAATAGTGAATTTTGGAGTTTGGGTAAAAACACGTGAGAAGTGTGTTTTGATGCATTTTAAGTTAAAATAGTGTTTTTTAAAATGTTCGCATGTATCTATGTATTTGTGCGTATGTATACGCCTGTATATCAGCTTCTACTCATTGGATTTTAAGTAACGTAGTAAGGAAAAGTTCGTTTTACATTTTGTTAACGCGTTTTTTTATAACGATTTTTAGTTTTAAGATTTCTGTTTTTTTAGTAAAGTTATTAAAAAAGTCAATAAAAGCAAATTGCTTGATATGTACCTCAAAAAACAGAATTACCTTCCTTTTCACCGCGGAGAATTTATATTATCGTTCGTCGTTTTGTATTATACACCATAAAGTGCAATTTTATCTAACACGAACATTTTATCTTGAACCTTTAAAAAAAAGCCATGATTATTGAAGATTACTAGAACTATATACAACTTAATTTTAAGTTATTTCATATGATAGATATGTAGATAAACGCCAAAAACTGAAAAAAGTCGTTTTCTATGACATGCGATAAATGAAGGAAAAAGGAAATAATCGTGTTCAAATTTTGTATTTAGTTAGCATTATACACCATATTAATCCCTCCGTTCCTTGAGCTATTTACAAAACCAGTTAGTTTTGAAGATATTCAGGTTCAACATTTTTTTTCTAACCCTGTATACTCTGATAACTGAAAACTGCATCATTTCTATCTCAGCGTCTGTAAAATAGAGTTCAATCTACCTAGACTAGTTTTCGTTGTTTCTTTTTTTATTAATTGAAAAACAAGATAGGTAAACACGATTTTCATATTAAAGTAATACATTAGGTTAAATAAAGCTACGTGCCAAAAATTTGGTAGCGGTTTCTTTTTCATTATAGTTTTTGGACTTTCTGTCTCTAAAGCGGTACATTGAAATATGTCATGTTAATTAGTCAATCTTAATCATTCTTAATTTAACTTCTTCCAGTATGTTTAAAAAAATATAGAGGTAAAAGTGTAACGTAAATCACAGGATAAAAGCAATATTCTATGAAAACGCGGTAAAGTCAATACAATTATGGTACTATCAACAGGTACGCATAGGTAAGTATCATTACATCATCTTCCTAGTAAACAGAAAGTGTTCTACTGTCACATATGTACACAAGTCATGGCTTTCTAATTACTTCAAAAAGACAAGTAGAAAAGTGCAATCAGGCAGCGGCCGTGGCGCGACGACATAACGTATGCCTTGCAAGCCAGAGAATCTTGGTTCAAGCCCGGAGTCCGTAACTTTTTTGCTGCATTATTCACTCGTAACATTTTCTGGTGAAGAGTGGTGGGATAAGAATATTAAATTATGCGTCATCAATAAGATATTCCAGCAGACCTGTCTGCGCAAGCATAAAAAACAGAGGATTAAAGCGGGATTACAACGACATAGTAAATAAATGCAACGTGGATGTACAAAGAGTAGAAGAAAAATGTGTACAATTCACAAAGATGTTGCGTCTAAAATAAGGATAAGAATATTAAATTATGCGTAATGAATAATATATTCTAGCAGACCTGTCTGTGCAAGCATTAGAATTAGAGGACTAGGGCGGGATTACAACGACATGGTGATTAAATGCAAAGTGGATGTGCAAAGAGTAGAAGCTAAATGGGTTCAATTCACAAACGTGCAGGGTCCAAAATAGGCATGAGGATATTGAATTATGCGCCATGAATAATATAGTCTAGCAGACCTATCTGCGCAAGCATTAAAATTAGAGGACTAAGGCGGGATTAAAACGACATGGTGAATAAATGCCATGTGGATGTACAGAGAGTAGAAGCGATATAAGTGTAATTAACTAAGATGTAGCGACTAAAATAGCGATCAAAATATTAATTTATGCGTCATGCATAACATATTCCAGCAAACCTGTCTGCGCAAGCATTAAAATTAGAGGACTAAGGCGGGATTACAACGATTTGTTAAATAAATGCAAAGTGGATGTGCAGAGTAGAAGCTAAATTGGTTCAATTCACAAAGGTGCAGCGTCTGAAATAGACATGAGCATATTGAATTATGCGTCTTGAATAATATAGTCTAGCAGAGCTGTCTGCGTAAGCATTAGAATTAGAGGACTACGGCGGGATTACAACGACAAGGTCAATAAATGCAACGTGGATGTACAGAGACTAGAAGCGATATAAGTTTAATTGACTAAGATGTAGCGTCATAAATAGGGAATAACAATATTAATTATTGCGTCTTGAATAAGATATTCCAGCATACCTGTCTAAGCAAGCATTACAATGAGAGGACTAAGGCGGGATTACAACGACTTGGTAAATAAATGCAACGTGGATGTACAAAGAGTAGTAGCTAAATGGGTTCAATTCACAAAGGTGCAGCGTCTAAAATAGGGATGAGGATATTGAATTATGCGTCTTGAATAATATAGTCTAGCAGATCTGTCTGCGTAAGCATTAGAATTAGAGGACTACGGCGGGATTACAACGACAGGGTCAATAAATGCAACGTGGATTTACAGAGACTAGAAGCGATATAAGTTTAATTGACTAAGATTTAGCGTCATAAATAGGGAATAACAATATTAATTATTGCGTCTTGAATAAGATATTCCAGCAGACCTGTCTAAGCAAGCATTAGAATTAGAGGACTAAGGCGGGGTTACAACGACATGGCATATAAATGCAACGTGGATTTACAGAGACTAGAAGCGATATAAGTTTAATTGACTAAGATTTAGCGTCATAAGTAGGCGATATCAATATTAATTTATGCGTCTTGAATAAGATATTCCAGGAGACCTGTCTAAGCAAGCATTAGAATGAGAGGACTAAGGCGGGATTACAACGATTTGTTAAATAAATGAAAAGTGGAAGTAAAAATAGTAGAAGCTAAATAGGTTCAATTCACAAAGGTGCAGCGTCTGAAATAGGCATGAGCATATTAATTTATTCGTCATGAATAAGATTTTCCAGCAGACCTGTCTGCACAAGCATTAGAATTGGAGGACTAAGGCGGGATTACAATGACATGGTGAATAAATGCAACGTGGATGTAAAAAGAGTAGAAGCTAAATAGGTTCAATTCACAAAGGTGCAGCATCTGAAATAGGCATGAGCATATTGAATCATGCGTCTTGAATAATATAGTCTAGCGAGATCTGTCTGCGTAAGCATTAGAATTAGAGGACTACGGCGGGATTACAACGACAGGGTGAATAAATGCAACGTGGATGTACAGAGACTAGAAGCGATATAAGTTTAATTGACTAAAATGTAGCATCATAAATAGGGAATAACAATATTAATTATTGCGTCTTGAATAAGATATTCCAGCAGACCTGTCTAAGCAAGCATTAGAATTAGAGGACTAAGGCGGGGTTACAACGACATGGTATATAAATGCTACGTGGATGTAAAAAGAGTAGAAGCTAAATAGGTTCAATCCACAAAGGTGCAGCGACTGAAATACGCATGAGGATATTGAATTATGCGTCTCGAATAATATAGTCTAGCAGATCTGTCTGCGTAAGCATTGGAATTAGAGGACTACGGCGGGATTACAACGACAGGGTGAATAAATGCAACGTGGATTTACAGAGACTAGAAGCGATATAAGTTTAATTGACTAAGATTTAGTGTCATAAGTAGGCAATATCAATATTAATTTATGCGTCATGAATAAGATTTTCCAGCAGATCTGTCTGCGTAAGCATTAGAATTAGAGGACTACGGCGGGATTACAACGACATGGTGAATAAATGCAACGTGGATGTACAGAGACAAGAAGCGATGTAAGTTTAATTGACTAAGATGTAGCGTCATAAATAGGGAATAACAATATTAATTATTGCGTCTTGAATAAGATATTCCAGCAGACCTGTCTAAGCAAGCATTAGAATTAGAGGACTAAGGCGGGGTTACAGCGACATGGTATATAAATGCTACGTGGATGTAAAAAGAGTAGAAGCTAAATGGGTTCAAGTCACAAAGTTGCAGCGTCTAAAATACGGATGAGGATATTGGATTACGCGTCATGAATAAGATTTTCCAGTAGACCTGCCTGCACAAGCATTAGAATTGGAGGACTAAGGCGGGATTACAATGACATGGTGAATAAATGCAACGTGGATGTACAGAGACCAGAAGCGATATAAATTTAATTGACTAAGATTTAGCGACTAAAATAGGGATAAAAATATTAATTTATGCGTCATGAATAAGATATTCCAGCAGACCTGTCTGCGGCAAGCATTAAAATTAGAGGACTAAGGCGGGATTACAACAACTTGGTAAATAAATGCAACGTGGATGTACAAAGAGTAGAAGCTAAATAGGTTCCATTCACAAAGGTGCAGCGTCTGAAATAGACATGAGCTTATTGAATTATGCGTCTTGAATAATATATTCTAGCAGATCTTTCTGCGCAAGCATTAAAATTAGAGGACTAAGGCAGGATTACAACAACATGGGAAATAAATGCTACGTGGAAGTAAAAAGAGTAGAATCTAAATAGGTTCAATTCACAAAGGTGCAGCGTCTGAAATAGGCTTGAGCATATTGAATTATGCGTCTTGAATGATATAGTCTAGCAGATCTGCCTGCGTAAGCATTAGAATTAGAGTACTAAGGCGGGATTACAACGACATGGTGAATAAATGCAACGTGGATGTACAAAGACCAGAAGCAATATAAATTTAATTGACTAAGATGTAGCGACTAAAATAGGGATAAAAATATTAATTTATTCGTCATGAATAAGATATTCCAGCAGACCTGTCTGCGCAAGCATTAAAATTAGAGGACTAAGGCGGGATTACAACGATTTGTTAAATAAATGCAAAGTGGATGTGCAGAGTAGAAGCTAAATTGGTTCAATTCACAAAGGTGCAGCGTCTGAAATAGACATGAGCATATTGAATTATGCGTCTTGAATAATATAGTCTAGCAGAGCTGTCTGCGTAAGCATTAGAATTAGAGGACTACGGCGGGATTACAACGACAAGGTCAATAAATGCAACGTGGATGTACAGAGACTAGAAGCGATATAAGTTTAATTGACTAAGATGTAGCGTCATAAATAGGGAATAACAATATTAATTATTGCGTCTTGAATAAGATATTCCAGCAGACCTGTCTAAGCAAGCATTACAATGAGAGGACTAAGGCGGGATTACAACGACTTGGTAAATAAATGCAACGTGGATGTTCAAAGAGTAGTAGCTAAATGGGTTCAATTCACAAAGGTGCAGCGTCTAAAATAGGGATGAGGATATTGAATTATGCGTCTTGAATAATATATTCTAGCAGATCTTTCTGCGCAAGCATTAAAATTAGAGGACTAAGGCAGGATTACAACAACATGGGAAATAAATGCTACGTGGAAGTAAAAAGAGTAGAATCTAAATAGGTTCAATTCACAAAGGTGCAGCGTCTGAAATAGGCTTGAGCATATTGAATTATGCGTCTTGAATGATATAGTCTAGCAGATCTGCCTGCGTAAGCATTAGAATTAGAGTACTAAGGCGGGATTACAACGACATGGTCAATAAATGCAACGTGGATGTACAAAGACCAGAAGCAATATAAATTTAATTGACTAAGATGTAGCGACTAAAATAGGGATAAAAATATTAATTTATTCGTCATGAATAAGATATTCCAGCAGACCTGTCTGCGCAAGCATTAAAATTAGAGGACTAAGGCGGGATTACAACGATTTGTTAAATAAATGCAAAGTGGATGTGCAGAGTAGAAGCTAAATTGGTTCAATTCACAAAGGTGCAGCGTCTGAAATAGACATGAGCATATTGAATTATGCGTCTTGAATAATATAGTCTAGCAGAGCTGTCTGCGTAAGCATTAGAATTAGAGGACTACGGCGGGATTACAACGACAAGGTCAATAAATGCAACGTGGATGTACAGAGACTAGAAGCGATATAAGTTTAATTGACTAAGATGTAGCGTCATAAATAGGGAATAACAATATTAATTATTGCGTCTTGAATAAGATATTCCAGCAGACCTGTCTAAGCAAGCATTACAATGAGAGGACTAAGGCGGGATTACAACGACTTGGTAAATAAATGCAACGTGGATGTTCAAAGAGTAGTAGCTAAATGGGTTCAATTCACAAAGGTGCAGCGTCTAAAATAGGGATGATGATATTGAATTATGCGTCTTGAATAATATAGTCTAGCAGATCTGTCTGCACAAGAATTAGAATTGGAGGACTAAGGCGGGATTACAATGACATGGTGAATAAATGCAACGTGGATGTAAAAAGTGTAGAAGCTAAATAGGTTCAACTCACAAAGGTGCAGCGTCTGAAATAGGCATGAGCATATTGAATTATGCGTCTTGAATAATATAGTCTAGCAGATCTGTCTGCGTAAGCATTGGAATTAGAGGACTACGGCGGGATTACAACGACAGGGTGAATAAATGCAACGTGGATTTACAGAGACTAGAAGCGATATAAGTTTAATTGACTAAGATTTAGCGTCATAAGTAGGCGATATCAATATTAATTTATGCGTCTTGAATAAGATATTCCAGGAGACCTGTCTAAGCAAGCATTAGAATTAGAGGACTACGGCGGGATTACAACGACAGGGTGAATAAATGCAACGTGGATTTACAGAGACTAGAAGCGATATAAGTTTAATTGACTAAGATTTAGCGTCATAAGTAGGCGATATCAATATTAATTTATGCGTCTTGAATAAGATATTCCAGGAGACCTGTCTAAGCAAGCATTAGAATGAGAGGACTAAGGCGGGATTACAACGACAGGGTGAATAAATGCAACGTGGATTTACAGAGACTAGAAGCGATATAAGCTTAATTGACTAAGATGTAGCGTCATAAATAGGGAATAACAATATTAATTATTGCGTCTTGAATAAGATATTCCAGCAGACCTGTCTGCGGCAAGCATTAAAATTAGAGGACTAAGGCGGGATTACAACAACTTGGTAAATAAATGCAACGTGGATGTACAAAGAGTAGAAGCTAAATAGGTTCAATTCACAAAGGTGCAGCGTCTGAAATAGTCATGAGCTTATTGAATTATGCGTCTTGAATAATATATTCTAGCAGATCTTTCTGCGCAAGCATTAAAATTAGAGGACTAAGGCAGGATTACAACAACATGGAAAATAAATGCTACGTGGAAGTAAAAAGAGTAGAATCTAAATAGGTTCAATTCACAAAGGTGCAGCGTCTGAAATAGGCATGAGCATATTGAATTATGCGTCTTGAATGATATAGTCTAGCAGATCTGCCTGCGTAAGCATTAGAATTAGAGTACTAAGGCGGGATTACAACGACATGGTGAATAAATGCAACGTGGATGTACAGAGACCAGAAGCAATATAAATTTAATTGACTAAGATGTAGCGACTAAAATAGGGATAAAAATATTAATTTATTCGTCATGAATAAGATATTCCAGCAGACCTGTCTGCGCAAGCATTAAAATTAGAGGACTAAGGCGGGATTACAACGATTTGTTAAATAAATGCAAAGTGGATGTGCAGAGTAGAAGCTAAATTGGTTCAATTCACAAAGGAGCAGCGTCTGAAATAGACATGAGCATATTGAATTATGCGTCTTGAATAATATAGTCTAGCAGAGCTGTCTGCGTAAGCATTAGAATTAGAGGACTACGGCGGGATTACAACGACAAGGTCAATAAATGCAACGTGGATGTACAGAGACTAGAAGCGATATAAGTTTAATTGACTAAGATGTAGCGTCATAAATAGGGAATAACAATATTAATTATTGCGTCTTGAATAAGATATTCCAGCAGACCTGTCTAAGCAAGCATTACAATGAGAGGACTAAGGCGGGATTACAACGACTTGGTAAATAAATGCAACGTGGATGTTCAAAGAGTAGTAGCTAAATGGGTTCAATTCACAAAGGTGCAGCGTCTAAAATAGGGATGAGGATATTGAATTATGCGTCTTGAATAATATAGTCTAGCAGATCTGTCTGCACAAGCATTAGAATTGGAGGACTAAGGCGGGATTACAATGACATGGTGAATAAATGCAACGTGGATGTAAAAAGAGTAGAAGCTAAATAGGTTAAACTCACAAAGGTGCAGCGTCTGAAATAGGCATGAGCATATTGAATTATGCGTCTTGAATAATATAGTCTAGCAGATCTGTCTGCGTAAGCATTGGAATTAGAGGACTACGGCGGGATTACAACGACAGGGTGAATAAATGCAACGTGGATTTACAGAGACTAGAAGCGATATAAGTTTAATTGACTAAGATTTAGCGTCATAAGTAGGCGATATCAATATTAATTTATGCGTCTTGAATAAGATATTCCAGGAGACCTGTCTAAGCAAGCATTAGAATTAGAGGACTACGGCGGGATTACAACGACAGGGTGAATAAATGCAACGTGGATTTACAGAGACTAGAAGCGATATAAGTTTAATTGACTAAGATTTAGCGTCATAAGTAGGCGATATCAATATTAATTTATGCGTCTTGAATAAGATATTCCAGGAGACCTGTCTAAGCAAGCATTAGAATGAGAGGACTAAGGCGGGATTACAACGACAGGGTGAATAAATGCAACGTGGATTTACAGAGACTAGAAGCGATATAAGCTTAATTGACTAAGATGTAGCGTCATAAATAGGGAATAACAATATTAATTATTGCGTCTTGAATAAGATATTCCAGCAGACCTGTCTAAGCAAGCATTACAATGAGAGGACTAAGGCGGGATTACAACGACTTGGTAAATAAATGCAACGTGGATGTACAAATAGTAGAAGCTAAATAGGTTCAATTCACAAAGGTGCAGCGTCTGAAATAGGCATGAGCATATTGATTTATGCGTCTTGAATAATATAGTCTAGCAGAGCTGTCTGCGTAAGCATTAGAATTAGAGCACTACGGCGGGATTACAACGACAGGGTGAATAAATGCAACGTGGATGTACAGAGACTAGAAGCGATATAAGTTTAATTGACTAAGATGTAGCGTCATAAATAGGGAATAACAATATTAATTATTGCGTCTTGTATAAGATATTCCAGCAGACCTGTCTAAGCAAGCATTACAATGAGAGGACTAAGGCGGGATTTCAACGACTTGGTAAATAAATGAAACGTGGATGTACAAAGAGTAGAAGCTCAATAGGTTCAATTCATAAAGGTGCAGCGTCTGAAATAGGCATGAACATATTGAATTATGCGTCTTGAATAATATATTCTAGCAGATCTGTTTGCGTAAGCATTAGAATTAAAGGTCTAAGGCAGGATTACAACAACATGGAAAATAAATGCTACGTGGAAGTAAAAAGATTAGAATCTAAATAGGTTCAATTCACAAAGGTTCAGCGTCTGAAATACGGATGAGTATATTGGATAACGCGTCATGAATAAGATATTCCAGTAGACCTGTCTGCGCAAGCATTAAAATTAGAGGACTAAGACGGGGTTACAACGACATGGTATATAAATGCTACGTGGATGTAAAAAGAGTAGAAGCTAAATATGTTCAATTCAGAAAAGTGCAGCGACTGAAATACGCATGAGGATATTGAATTATGCGTCTTGAATAATATATTCTAGCAGATCTGTCTGCGTAAGTATTAGAATTAAAGGACTAAGGCGGGATTACAACAACATGGAAAATAAATGCTACGTGGAAAAAAAAAAGAGTAGAAGCTAAATAGGTTCAATTCACAAAGGTGCAGCGTCTGAAATAGGCATGAGCATATTGAATTATGCGTCTTGAATAATATAGTCTAGCAGAGCTGTCTGCGTAAGCATTAGAATTAGAGGACTACGGCGGGATTACAACGACATGGTGAATAAATGCAACGTGGATGTACAGAGACAAGAAGCGATATAAGTTTAATTGACTAAGATGTAGCGTCATAAATAGGGAATAACAATATTAATTATTGCGTCTTGAATAAGATATTCCAGCAGACCTGTCTAAGCAAGCATTAGAATTAGAGGACTAAGGCGGGGTTACAGCGACATGGTATATAAATGCTACGTGGATGTAAAAAGAGTAGAAGCTAAATAGGTTCAATTCACAAAGGTGCAGCGACTGAAATATGCATGAGGATATTGAATTATGCGTCTTGAATAATATATTGTAGCAGATCTGTCTGCGTAAGTATTAGAATTAAAGGACTAAGGCGGGATTACAACAACATGGAAAATAAATGCTACGTGGAAGAAAAAAAAGGGTAGAAGCTAAATAGGTTCAATTCACAAAGGTGCAGCGTTTGCAATAGGCATGAGCATATTGAATTATGCGTCTTGAATAATATAGTCTAGCAGAGCTGTCTGCGTAAGCATTAGAATTAGAGGACTACGGCGGGATTACAACGACAGGGTGAATAAAAGCAACGTGGATGTACAGAGACTAGAAGCGATATAAGTTTATGTTGGAATATGTGTACGATCTCCCCCGACACCGACGGCAGATCCCTCGCGTCGCAGCGACTCTAGAAGCGCTCGCCACCAAAACCACGTGATACGGCGCTGAGCTCGGCGGCGCTCTCCGCTCGCCGCCTCACTCTCTACGAGATAGTCGAGCTGCACGCGCGCCTTCGGCTCTTGTCCCGCTCTGTTTAAGTTTACTTTAATAATAAAGTTACGCTACGCTCTATTACTTAATACTCTGTCTTTGCTTCTTTACTTCGTGCCACCTTATCGCGTCGGGATCCTTATATTCCTACAGGTTATGGGCCCAGCACGCTTCCACTGCGCGAATTAGTGAAAAGTGACACGAAAAAAAAAAATAGAAGAAAAGCCAAGAGAAGTCGAGACGAGTTGACACCTGTACAAAGACACGAGAACGACCTAAGCTGAGAAACAAAGTCGACCAAAACAAAAACGCATTTCCGAGAAGTTCAAACGAACAGAAACGCGCGGTAAAAATTCCCGGTACGAAGCAACAGGCGAAAGAAAGGGGGGTTGCTAGGCAACCGAGCCAACATGGCCGCCTCACCTCTCTCCTGCACGTAAGCTATACGGAACGGAGGGAGAGCCGCCGTTGCCGCGCTCTCGGCTCACGACGACGACGCGCAAGTTCAGGCGCACGCAGAAAAAGACGACGCTAGTTTAACCTGGCTCGTAATAGGTTAACACGCGCGTGCATGAAAACGGAGGGAGAGTTGCGGTCATTACAATCACACGTAGCGGAAACGATACACGGACGCGCACGCATACATACGTGCACAAAAAGTTCGCGCTGAGTCAACTCAAACGTAAAGCGAAGTCAATACAAGATTGTGCGCAAGCACACACGAATTCACGTGACCGCTCACTTGTTGCGCGGCAATTTTTGAATTTCTTAAACGCACACCTATGCATCTAGTGCAAGTCTGCCTGCATGCTGCACTGTTTACAGACACCGCGCAGGTGGGGCTGCTGATGCATGGGTAAACTAAGCAATCATTTAACGTATTAAACTAGCAGAAAATCATCTATAAAGAAATTTAACGCGATAAACGTGAACGTCGGCTTTCGCATCTAGTGTAAGTCTGCCTGCGAGCTGCACTGTTTACAGACACCGCGCAGGTGGGGCTGCTGGTGCGCGAGCTCACTCTGCAATAAATTAAGCGAAGAATTAATTCAACACAACGACTCTGGTTTATCAAAATAAATTAAGTTTGAATATTAATTACAAAATCTTTCGACAGCACGTAGCACAAGTACTGACTGGGATGACATACGCGCCAAGATTCTGGAGTACTACGACCTGAAGGACAAAGAACCAAATGAGAGTTTCTATCTTCAACTCTACGGCGGAGGCGTTTGGTTAATGAATTCTAGGGACGAAACACTCCAACTAGGTAATGAAGTAAAGTCATAAATAACAATATTTATATGTAAGTCTACACTTGTACGGAAAGTTTGACGGGCTACTAGCCAACGTAACGTACGACACGAAGTCTGTGCGGATCTGTGAGAGGTTTAACACGAACCCACGAATGTGACTTGGTACGTGCGCACGTACAGATACTTAGTCAGTGTCCCACGCTCAAAAACTAGACCCTCACACAGATCTGCCAAACCTGCTCTCGTGCTTAGTGGGTCTCGGACTGTGGGAGCCGTGCTTAGGCACACATTCCGCAAAAAGAGACTAAGTCGGTTTGGGAACTTTGTCGAAAAGTGACTGGACCGACAGCAAGGTGGCCCGATACTTGTGCACAAAGTATAGGGAGCTTTGCAGGGGTATCCTCTCAACCGCAGACTAACGTTTTTTGTATATTTACAGACATGAACATCCTCAGTTTGGAAGAAGCAGCCAGACTCCTGGAAGTGTTGAAAGCTACAGAGGATCGAGTGGTAGGGTTGAGAGGACCCGTAAGCCACTACAGCGACGCAGGGAGAGCAGGAGCCACTACGTCCACGCCCAGGGATGACGACCAGACATACAGCATGAATGAGATCACCAAGCTGTTGCGTGAGAGCACCCTGGCTCAAGTCAAGCTCAGCGAAAGGCTGGTAGAAGGAATGAAGTCCCTCGTGGAGGAGAATGCTAAGATGAACCAAAACTTCGAAAGGTTCACAACCAAGATCAGCGGAGATGTACAGCAACTGATGAGGTCCGTTGATAGTCTGAAGCTCAGAGGGCAGGATGGACAGGCAGTAAAAGATTGGCAGGAGAAGCCAACTCTTTCAGCCAACAACAAGCCAAGCATCGTCAGCTGTACACGCCCGGCAGAACCGATCAAGCTGCATCCACGAGGACGCGGACGTGGCTTTCGACCAGCCAACCGCAATCCGCTCACGCTCTTGGCTCCTGGACCAAGGGAGCTCGGACCTGCTGAACCCAGGTGCTCGTCCACACTAGTGGCCGACTCGTACGAGTGGAACGAGAAAAATGAAGTAAGGAGAGAACAGTCGCCATATAAAGATTGGCGCGTTGAATCCGCCGAACGTCTTGGAATCGCGCTCGACGATTTGAATGTAAGTAGACGTTTTTCTGATCAAGACTTAACGCAACTGAATAAGCTGAATTTGTTCAAGTCAATGAACTCAGGTAACACGAGTATAAATGACGCAAAATTGAAACAGATTAACATCACGCGAATGTACAAGTTAAAATTAGATTCGGAATATGCCCCCTTTGAGGATTTCTTATTCTCAGAGCTAAAGTCGCGAAAACTGTTCTACGTCTTCGAAAAGAACAATCAAAGTCTGATCTGTCCAGATGAACTCGAACACGATAAGAATATCATACGCGAGATAATTCTGAACAGAATTGATGATAAGTATCACCTATACACGATGAACATAAAAGATCCAGTTGAATTACTGGATAAGATTAAAGAAATTAAAAAGAATGAATTGAGAATTAATGCTCATACAGCCCAGAAACGACTCTTCAACTTAAAGCTCAACAAAGATAAAGAAACGGCCTTTAACTTCTGCTTGAGGTTTGAAGACCTCGTAAGAAAGTATGAAAGTAATGAAGGCATAGAAAAAATGAGCGATACGGCAAAGAAAAGTCTACTGTTCAACGCAGTAGAGCAAGCCTACCCAGAGATCATTACGGCAGAGAACGTTGCAAGCCATGGTACGGGTAGGAAATATACTTACAATGAACTAAAAGATTTAATTTTCCAGATTGACAACTCGAAGCAGAGAACCCCAGAAAAATCAGCCCTGCTCGGATTCGCAGAGGAAAGAAACCGTTCCTCTGACGAACGATCCAAAAGTAGGGAAAGGCCCAACAAACGGTGCGAGCGATGTGGTAGCACGGCGCACTTGTCCAAGGACTGCAAGCACGACGAGCCTAAGTGCTTTAACTGCAATAAGTTCGGGCACATCGCCGTAGACTGCAGTGAACCACGGAAAGAGCCACCACGAAAGAGAGCGACTGATCGCAACAGAAGTATCTCTCCAAAGAGAAAGCAGAGGAGAGAGCATAGCAGATCTCGATCAAAGTCACCTTTCAGACGACCTGGCACTCCTGCAAAAGGTACAACCAATACTGATTCAGTATGCATGAATGTGAGTCTGAATGAATGGGACGACGAGACGCAAAAATTTATCGTAGATTCAGGCGCGACAGATCATATGACAAATTCTAAACTCATCTTGACTCAGCTGCACGAAAAGACTGAGCGCGTAATAGGCTGTGCCAATAAAGACAAACGATCTAACATAATCGCAACCAATCAAGGCCAAGTTAAATTCGAACTATCTTACGGTAACGTAATAAAACTAGATAATGTTGTATACGCAGAAAATTTGAGAAAAAACCTGCTGTCACTCAAACGCTTTACAGATCAGGGCCTGTGCGTGTATTTAGATAACAAAACGATAAACGTTTACGAACCAAATACGAGAGAAAAGATTCTAGAAGGAAAGTTTGAGAATCCATTCTGGATAATCGATTTAAAGCCAAAATTAGATAACATACAAAAGATGCCCTCGGGTGCGCTAATTGCCCATGAAAGCAATGAAAAGATTGTTAAGAAAAAGGTGACATTCGCTGATGAAAAGTCAGTCATAGATTCAGCAAATCAAAGGAAAGAAAATGGTGACGAATCTACCGTAATAAATACCATTAATTTATGGCACATTAGATTAGGACATACGGCTCTGAATAAAGTAAAGCTTCTGAAAGGATTATACCCCGACATTAAACAATTCCGAGAAAATGATCATGGTGTGTGTTTGAAAGATTGCGAAATATGCAAAGTAGCGAAAATGAATAGACCGAAATTCGATAATAACAAAGAGATGGCCAAGAAACCATTGCAACGGGTCAGTGCTGACACTATGGGACCGATTACACCGGCTACTCATCCGAAAGGCTGTAGGTTCATAGTTGTATTAGTAGATAATTATTCACGCTTTGCCATGGCCTACCCAGTTAAGCAAAAGTCGGACGCCGCCGAATGCATAGATGACTTTGTCGTGAAATGTAGAAATATATGCGGAAGAGATGAAAAATTCTGCTACCTAGACTGTGATCAAGGAACAGAATTTACCAGCGGAAAGACACAGAAGGTATTGGATAAATATGGTGCTGAACTCAGAACAATTTGTCCATACACTCCACAGTTAAACGGCATAGCAGAGCGCTACAATCAAACCATACAGAAAATCACCAGGGCCCTAATGTACGATTCTAGACTACCAGCAAATGCCTGGGATCTGGCTGTAAAAGCAGCGGCCTACCTGTATAACTTGACGCCTCACAAGTCCATTGGTCTTAAATCACCTTTGCTAATGATCAACCCAGAATCAAAAGCATACATAAATCAGATTAAGAGATTTGTTTGTGTAGCTTTTACCAAGGTCCAAGGACAACAGGAAACTAAGTTCGATAAGCTCTCGAATAAAACAGTGTTAGTAGGATATACTGACACAGGATACTTGTTACTAAACCCAGAAGATGGTAAAGTATACGAAAGCAGGAACGTGCAATTCATCGAAAGCAAAGTATTTGGAGATATTTACAAGCCCGAAGATATAAAGAATTGGACAATAACAAACGATACTCTGAATAAAGAAACCTGGCTTTTTGAATTCGACGAAGAAAGCCCAGATCAACCGGAAGTGGTGATTAAGGCACCCAAGAAAAAGGGTAGACCACGTAAAGAAAATCAGAAAACAGCCATGAAACCTATTTCAAAAATAAATCACAGACCAGTGACTCGGAAGCAGACTCAAAGTAAGAAAATTGTATCAGCTGAAAAAGCACAGGGTGAAACAGAAGGTCTAAACATATACGACCCAGATGCACTGATGACGCTTGGTACGTCAGAATCAGAAAAAATGCAGGATAAAATTGAAGGCCTAAGTGAATATGAATTGTATACACTACTGACAGGTATTAATGGAGATCCAAAATCTTACCGAGAAGCTGTATCATCACCAGAAGCAGATAGATGGCAAGAAGCCATAAACAAAGAGAGAGAAGCACTTCAGAAAAACCGAGTATATGAAGTAGTCAGTAGAACTAGCTGCGACGGTAAAAAGTTAAACATCCTGGATTCGAGATGGGTATTCAAACGTAAAGACAGTGGAACAAAATACCCCGACTACAAAGCAAGAATTGTCATACGAGGTTTCAAGGATTCAAATTTGTATGATCTTTGTGAAACGTACGCACCAGTGTCAAGACTTGCACTAGTAAGAGCTGTACTGACTACTGCTAATAAACACGACTATGTGCTGTGGCAACTGGACGTAAAAGCAGCGTTTCTTCACAGCCCTATAAAAAAGGATATATTTCTAGAAATACCAGACGGTTTTGAAGAATACGAAAATCAGAAACAAACGAAAGTTTGGAAGCTTCACAAATCTCTTTATGGCTTGAAAACTAGTCCAAAGAATTGGAATGAATACTTTTCAGAATTCGCTAAACAACTAAAATTCCAAGCGAACAGTAGAGATCCATGCCTGTTCATATACGCCGAAGAAAAAAGCCGCATAATCATGCTGCTGTATGTTGACGACATATTGCTGACAGGCAATGACGAGCCAAAGATGAGAGAAATACAGAAAGAACTGAGTAAAAAGTTTGATATGAAATTCCTGGGTGAACCTAAAGAGTTCTTGGGAATCACTATAACAAGAAACAGTAAGGAAAGGACCATAAAACTGGACCAAATTAAATTCATAAATAAGATGCAAACGAAATTTGGATATGCACAAGCTAAAGGTCAATCAACCCCCATGGTAACAAATCAAGTGCTGAACAGACAACGAAAACAACGAGAGGAAGAATCAACAAATGACAAAGCTATAAACCAGCGTGGATACAGAGAAGTGGTTGGATCTCTCATGTACTTGATGTCCGGCACCAAGCCAGATTTGGCATACGCAGTCAATATGTTAAGCAGACACCAACAAAATCCGACTGAACACGACTGGAAAATGGTAACAAGAGTATTCAAGTACATTGCTTACTCAAAGAATTGGCAGCTGACCTACAAAGGCCTGAAGGACGGAATGGAAACATTCTCAGATGCAAGTTTTGCAGATTGTAAAGACTCGCTCACGACAAGCGGACATGTAGTTACGCTGTACGGAGATGCAATAGCCTGGAGAACCCACAAGCAAAGCTACGTAGCTTTGTCAACTTGTCAAGCTGAATACGTAGCAATGGGTGATGCTTGTAGGGAATCAATTAGCATAAGTTTATCTCTGAAAGTGATTCCAAACATGATATACTTTCCAATCATCTTATGGTGTGATAATAAAGCAGCAGTCGCTTGCACAAAGATGGATGGAAGTAATAAGTTGAGACACATGGCTGAAGTGTATGAGGACTATGTTAAGCAGTGTGTCAAGTTACATTATGTAAAAATAGAATGGATAGAATCAAAGGAGCAAAGAGCGGATATTTTTACCAAGCCTTTGCCCTCTGATAGCCATAACAAATTATCCAGATTATTGCTAGGAAATTAACAGATTTTTCATGTTACAGAATAACTAAGGGTCAGCCTGGAAACGATGTCGAGGACAATCGGGAGGGAGTGTTGGAATATGTGTACGATCTCCCCCGACACCGACGGCAGATCCCTCGCGTCGCAGCGACTCTAGAAGCGCTCGCCACCAAAACCACGTGATACGGCGCTGAGCTCGGCGGCGCTCTCCGCTCGCCGCCTCACTCTCTACGAGATAGTCGAGCTGCACGCGCGCCTTCGGCTCTTGTCCCGCTCTGTTTAAGTTTACTTTAATAATAAAGTTAAGCTACGCTCTATTACTTAATACTCTGTCTTTGCTTCTTTACTTCGTGCCACCTTATCGCGTCCGGATCCTTATATTCCTACAGTTTAATTGACTAAGATGTAGCGACTAAAATAGGTATAAAAATATTAATTTATTCGTCATGAATAAGATATTCCAGCAGACCTGTCTGCGGAAGCATTAAAATTAGAGGACTAAGGCGGGATTACAACGATTTGTTAAATAAATGCAAAGTGGATGTGCAGAGTAGAAGCTAAATTGGTTCAATTCACAAAGGTGCAGCGTCTGAAATAGGCATGAGCATATTGAATTATGCGTCTTGAATAAGATTTTCCAGCAGACCTGTCTGCACAAGCATTAGAATTGGAGGACTAAGGCGGGATTACAATGACACGGTGAATAAATGCAACGTGGATGTAAAAAGAGTAGAAGCTAAATAGGTTCAATTCACAAAGGTGCAGCGTCTGAAATAGGCATGAGCATATTGAATTATGCGTCTTGAATAATATAGTCTAGCAGAGCTGTCTGCGTAAGCATTAGAATTAGAGGACTACGGCGGGATTACAACGACAGGGTGAATAAATGCAACGTGGATGTACAGAGACTAGAAGCGATATAAGTTTAATTAACTAAAATGTAGCGTCATAAATAGGGAATAACAATATTAATTATTGCGTCTTGAATAAGATATTCCAGCAGACCTGTCTAAGCAAGCATTAGAATTAGAGGACTAAGGCGGGGTTACAACGACATGGTATATAAATGCTACGTGGATGTAAAAAGAGTAGAAGCTAAATAGGTTCAATCCACAAAGGTGCAGCGACTGAAATACGCATGAGGATATTGAATTATGCGTCTTGAATAATATAGTCTAGCAGATCTGTCTGCGTAAGCATTGGAATTAGAGGACTACGGCGGGATTACAACGACAGGGTGAATAAATGCAACGTGGATTTACAGAGACTAGAAGCGATATAAGTTTAATTGACTAAGATTTAGCGTCATAAGTAGGCAATATCAATATTAATTTATGCGTCATGAATAAGATTTTCCAGCAGATCTGTCTGCGTAAGCATTGGAATTAGAGGACTACGGCGGGATTACAACGACAGGGTGAATAAATGCAACGTGGATTTACAGAGACTAGAAGCGATATAAATTTAATTGACTAAGATTTAGCGTCATAAGTAGGCGATATCAATATTAATTTATGCGTCTTGAATAAGATATTCCAGGAGACCTGTCTAAGCAAGCATTAGAATGAGACGACTAAGGCGGGATTACAACGATTTGTTAAATAAATGAAAAGTGGAAGTAAAAATAGTAGAAGCTAAATAGGTTCAATTCACAAAGGTGCAGCGTCTGAAATAGGCATGAGCATATTAATTTATTCGTCATGAATAAGATTTTCCAGCAGACCTGTCTGCACAAGCATTAGAATTGGAGGACTAAGGCGGGATTACAATGACATGGTGAATAAATGCAACGTGGATGTAAAAAGAGTAGAAGCTAAATAGGTTCAATCCACAAAGGTGCAGCGACTGAAATACGCATGAGGATATTGAATTATGCGTCTTGAATAATATAGTCTAGCAGATCTGTCTGCGTAAGCATTGGAATTAGAAGACTACGGCGGGATTACAACGACAGGGTGAATAAATGCAACGTGGATTTACAGAGACTAGAAGCGATATAAGTTTAATTGACTAAGATTTAGCGTCATAAGTAGGCAATATCAATATTAATTTATGCGTCATGAATAAGATTTTCCAGCAGATCTGTCTGCGTAAGCATTGGAATTAGAGGACTACGGCGGGATTACAACGACAGGGTGAATAAATGCAACGTGGATTTACAGAGACTAGAAGCGATATAAGTTTAATTGACTAAGATTTAGCGTCATAAGTAGGCGATATCAATATTAATTTATGCGTCTTGAATAAGATATTCCAGGAGACCTGTCTAAGCAAGCATTAGAATGAGACGACTAAGGCGGGATTACAACGATTTGTTAAATAAATGAAAAGTGGAAGTAAAAATAGTAGAAGCTAAATAGGTTCAATTCACAAAGGTGCAGCGTCTGAAATAGGCATGAGCATATTAATTTATTCGTCATGAATAAGATTTTCCAGCAGACCTGTCTGCACAAGCATTAGAATTGGAGGACTAAGGCGGGATTACAATGACATGGTGAATAAATGCAACGTGGATGTAAAAAGAGTAGAAGCTAAATAGGTTCAATCCACAAAGGTGCAGCGACTGAAATACGCATGAGGATATTGAATTATGCGTCTTGAATAATATAGTCTAGCAGATCTGTCTGCGTAAGCATTGGAATTAGAAGACTACGGCGGGATTACAACGACAGGGTGAATAAATGCAACGTGGATTTACAGAGACTAGAAGCGATATAAGTTTAATTGACTAAGATTTAGCGTCATAAGTAGGCAATATCAATATTAATTTATGCGTCATGAATAAGATTTTCCAGCAGATCTGTCTGCGTAAGCATTGGAATTAGAGGACTACGGCGGGATTACAACGACAGGGTGAATAAATGCAACGTGGATTTACAGAGACTAGAAGCGATATAAGTTTAATTGACTAAGATTTAGCGTCATAAGTAGGCGATATCAATATTAATTTATGCGTCTTGAATAAGATATTCCAGGAGACCTGTCTAAGCAAGCATTAGAATGAGAGGACTAAGGCGGAATTACAACGATTTGTTAAATAAATGAAAAGTGGAAGTAAAAATAGTAGAAGCTAAATAGGTTCAATTCACAAAGGTGCAGCGTCTGAAATAGGCATGAGCATATTAATTTATTCGTCATGAATAAGATTTTCCAGCAGACCTGTCTGCACAAGCATTAGAATTGGAGGACTAAGGCGGGATTACAATGACATGGTGAATAAATGCAACGTGGATGTAAAAAGAGTAGAAGCTAAATAGGTTCAATTCACAAAGGTGCAGCGTCTGAAATAGGCATGAGCATATTGAATTATGCGTCTTGAATAATATAGTCTAGCAGAGCTGTCTGCGTAAGCATTAGAATTAGAGGACTACGGCGGGATTACAACGACAGGGTGAATAAATGCAACGTGGATGTACAGAGACAAGAAGCGATATAAGTTTAATTGACTAAGATGTAGCGTCATAAATAGGGAATAACAATATTAATTATTGCGTCTTGAATAAGATATTCCAGCAGACCTGTCTAAGCAAGCATTAGAATAAGAGGACTAAGGCGGGGTTACAACGACATGGTATATAAATGCTACGTGGATGTAAAAAGAGTAGAAGCTCAATAGGTTCAATTCACAAAGGTGCAGCGTCTGAAATAGGCATGAACATATTGAATTATGCGTCTTGAATAATATATTCTAGCAGATCTGTCTGCGTAAGCATTAGAATTAAATGACTAAGGCGGGATTACAACAACATGGAAAATAAATGCAACGTGGATGTACAGAGACTAGAAGCGATATAAGTTTAATTGACTAAGATGTAGCGTCATAAATAGGGAATAACAATATTAATTATTGCGTCTTGAATAAGATATTCCAGCAGACCTGTCTAAGCAAGCATTAGAATTAGAGGACTAAGGCGGGGTTACAACGACATGGTATATAAATGCTACGTGGATGTAAAAAGAGTAGAAGCTAAATAGGTTCAATTCACAAAGGTGCAGCATCTGAAATAGGCATGAGCATATTGAATCATGCGTCTTGAATAATATAGTCTAGCGAGATCTGTCTGCGTAAGCATTAGAATTAGAGGACTACAGCGGGATTACGACGACATGGTGAATAAATGCAACGGGGATGTACAGAAACTAGAAGCGATATAAGTTTAATTGACTAAGATGTAGCGTCATAAGTAGGCAATATCAATATTAATTATTGCGTCTTGAATAAGATATTCCAGCAGACCTGTCTAAGCAAGCATTACAATGAGAGGACTAAGGCGGGATTACAACGACTTGGTAAATAAATGCAACGTGGATGTACAAAGAGTAGAAGCTAAATAGGTTCAATTGACAAAGGTGCAGCGTCTGAAATAGGCATGAGCATATTGAATTATGCGTCTTTAATAATATATTCTAGCAGATCTGTCTGCGTAAGTATTAGAATTAAAGGACTAAGGCGGGATTACAACAACATGGAAAATAAATGCTACGTGGAAGAAAAAAAAAGAGTAGAAGCTAAATAGGTTCAATTCACAAAGGTGCAGCGTCTGAAATAGGCATGAGCATATTGAATTATGCGTCTTGAATAATATAGTCTAGCAGATGTCTGCGTAAGCATTAGAATTAAAGGACTAAGGCAGGATTACAACAACATGGAAAATAAATGCTACGTGGAAGTAAAAAGATTAGAATCTAAATAGGTTCAATTCACAAAGGTTCGGCGTCTGAAATACGGATGAGGATATTGGATAACGCGTCATGAATAAGATATTCCAGCAGACCTGTCTGCGCAAGCATTAAAATTAGAGGACTAAGGCGGGATTACAACGACTTGGTAAATAAATGCAACGTGGATGTACAAAGAGTAGAAGCTAAATAGGTTCAATGCACAATGGTGCAGCATCTGAAATAGGCATGAGCTGTATATGAGCATATTGAATTATGCGTCTTTAATAATATATTCTAGCAGATCTGTCTGCGTAAGTATTAAAATTAAAGGACTAAGGCGGGATTACAATAACATGGAAAATAAATGCTACGTGGAAGAAAAAAAAAGAGTAGAAGCTAAATAGGTTCAATTCACAAAGGTGCAGCGTCTGAAATAGGCATGAGCATATTGAATTATGCGTCTTGAATAATATAGTCTAGCAGATGTCTGCGTAAGCATTAGAATTAAAGGACTAAGGCAGGATTACGACGACATGGTGAATAAATGCAACGTGGATGTACAGAGAGTAGAAGCTAAATAGGTTCAATTCACAAAGGTGAAGCGTCTGAAATAGGCATGAACATATTGAATTATGCGTCTTGAATAATATATTCTAGCAGATCTGTCTGCGTAAGAATTAGAATTAGAGGACTACGGCGGGATTACAACGACAGGATGAATAAATGCAACGTGGATGTACAGAAACTAGAAGCGATATAAGTTTCATTGACTAAGATGTAGCGTCATAACTAGGGAATAACAATATTAATTATTGCGTCTTGAATAAGATATTCCAGCAGACCTGTCTAAGCAAGCATTACAATGAGAGGACTAAGGCCGGATTATAACGACTTGGTAAATAAATGCAACGTGGATTTACAGAGACTAGAAGCGATATAAGTTTAATTGACTAAGATGTAGCGTCATAAATAGGGAATAACAATATTAATTATTGCGTCATGAATAAGATATTCCAGCAAACCTGTCTAAGCAAGCATTACAATGAGAGGACTAAGGCGGGATTACAACGATTTGATAAATAAATGCAACGTGGATGTACAAAGAGTAGAAGCTAAATAGGTTCAATTCACAAAGGTGCAGCATCTGAAATAGGCATGAGCATATTGAATCATGCGTCTTGAATAATATAGTCTAGCGAGATCTGTCTGCGTAAGCATTAGAATTAGAGGACTGCGGCGGGATTACAACGACATGGTGAATAAATGCAACGTGGATGTACAGAGACTAGAAGCGATATAAGTTTAATTGACTAAGATGTAGCGTCATAAATAGGGAATAACAATATTAATTATTGCGTCTTGAATAAGATATTACAGCAGACCTGTCTAAGCAAGCATTACAATGAGAGGACTAAGGCGGGATTACAACGACAGGGTGAATAAATGCAACGTGGATTTACAGAGACTAGAAGCGATATAAGTGTAATTGACTAAGATGTAGCGTCATAAATAGGGAATAACAATATTAATTATTGCGTCTTGAATAAGATATTCCAGCAGACCTGTCTAAGCAAGCATTACAATGAGAGGACTAAGGCGGGATTACAACGACTTGGTAAATAAATGCAACGTGGATGTACAAATAGTAGAAGCTAAATAGGTTCAATTCACAAAGGTGCAGCGTCTGAAATAGGCATGAGCATATTGATTTATGCGTCTTGAATAATATAGTCTAGCAGAGCTGTCTGCGTAAGCATTAGAATTAGAGCACTACGGCGGGATTACAACGACAGGGTGAATAAATGCAACGTGGATGTACAGAGACTAGAAGCGATATAAGTTTAATTGACTAAGATGTAGCGTCATAAATAGGGAATATCAATATTAATTATTGCGTCTTGTATAAGATATTCCAGCAGACCTGTCTAAGCAAGCATTACAATGAGAGGTCTAAGGCGGGATTTCAACGACTTGGTAAATAAATGAAACGTGGATGTACAAAGAGTAGAAGCTCAATAGGTTCAATTCATAAAGGTGCAGCGTCTGAAATAGGCATGAACATATTGAATTATGCGTCTTGAATAATATATTCTAGCAGATCTGTTTGCGTAAGCATTAGAATTAAAGGTCTAAGGCAGGATTACAACAACATGGAAAATAAATGCTACGTGGAAGTAAAAAGATTAGAATCTAAATAGGTTCAATTCACAAAGGTTCAGCGTCTGAAATACGGATGAGTATATTGGATAACGCGTCATGAATAAGATATTCCAGCAGACCTGTCTAATCAAGCATTAAAATTAGAGGACTAAGACGGGGTTACAACGACATGGTATATAAATGCTACGTGGATGTAAAAAGAGTAGAAGCTAAATAGGTTCAATTCACAAAAGTGCAGCGACTGAAATACGCATGAGGATATTGAATTATGCGTCTTGAATAATATATTCTAGCAGATCTGTCTGCGTAAGTATTAGAATTAAAGGACTAAGGCGGGATTACAACAACATGGAAAATAAATGCTACGTGGAAAAAAAAAAGAGTAGAAGCTAAATAGGTTCAATTCACAAAGGTGCAGCGTCTGAAATAGGCATGAGCATATTGAATTATGCGTCTTGAATAATATAGTCTAGCAGAGCTGTCTGCGTAAGCATTAGAATTAGAGGACTACGGTGGGATTACAACGACATGGTGAATAAATGCAACGGGGATGTACAGAAACTAGAAGCGATATAAGTTTCATTGACTAAGATGTAGCGTCATAACTAGGGAATAACAATATTAATTATTGCGTCTTGAATAAGATATTCCAGCAGACCTGTCTAAGCAAGCATTACAATGAGAGGACTAAGGCCGGATTATAACGACTTGGTAAATAAATGCAACGTGGATTTACAGAGACTAGAAGCGATATAAGTTTAATTGACTAAGATGTAGCGTCATAAATAGGGAATAACAATATTAATTATTGCGTCATGAATAAGATATTCCAGCAAACCTGTCTAAGCAAGCATTACAATGAGAGGACTAAGGCGGGATTACAACGATTTGATAAATAAATGCAACGTGGATGTACAAAGAGTAGAAGCTAAATAGGTTCAATTCACAAAGGTGCAGCATCTGAAATAGGCATGAGCATATTGAATCATGCGTCTTGAATAATATAGTCTAGCGAGATCTGTCTGCGTAAGCATTAGAATTAGAGGACTGCGGCGGGATTACAACGACATGGTGAATAAATGCAACGTGGATGTACAGAGACTAGAAGCGATATAAGTTTAATTGACTAAGATGTAGCGTCATAAATAGGGAATAACAATATTAATTATTGCGTCTTGAATAAGATATTACAGCAGACCTGTCTAAGCAAGCATTACAATGAGAGGACTAAGGCGGGATTACAACGACAGGGTGAATAAATGCAACGTGGATTTACAGAGACTAGAAGCGATATAAGTGTAATTGACTAAGATGTAGCGTCATAAATAGGGAATAACAATATTAATTATTGCGTCTTGAATAAGATATTCCAGCAGACCTGTCTAAGCAAGCATTACAATGAGAGGACTAAGGCGGGATTACAACGACTTGGTAAATAAATGCAACGTGGATGTACAAATAGTAGAAGCTAAATAGGTTCAATTCACAAAGGTGCAGCGTCTGAAATAGGCATGAGCATATTGATTTATGCGTCTTGAATAATATAGTCTAGCAGAGCTGTCTGCGTAAGCATTAGAATTAGAGCACTACGGCGGGATTACAACGACAGGGTGAATAAATGCAACGTGGATGTACAGAGACTAGAAGCGATATAAGTTTAATTGACTAAGATGTAGCGTCATAAATAGGGAATAACAATATTAATTATTGCGTCTTGTATAAGATATTCCAGCAGACCTGTCTAAGCAAGCATTACAATGAGAGGACTAAGGCGGGATTTCAACGACTTGGTAAATAAATGAAACGTGGATGTACAAAGAGTAGAAGCTCAATAGGTTCAATTCATAAAGGTGCAGCGTCTGAAATAGGCATGAACATATTGAATTATGCGTCTTGAATAATATATTCTAGCAGATCTGTTTGCGTAAGCATTAGAATTAAAGGTCTAAGGCAGGATTACAACAACATGGAAAATAAATGCTACGTGGAAGTAAAAAGATTAGAATCTAAATAGGTTCAATTCACAAAGGTTCAGCGTCTGAAATACGGATGAGTATATTGGATAACGCGTCATGAATAAGATATTCCAGCAGACCTGTCTAATCAAGCATTAAAATTAGAGGACTAAGACGGGGTTACAACGACATGGTATATAAATGCTACGTGGATGTAAAAAGAGTAGAAGCTAAATAGGTTCAATTCACAAAAGTGCAGCGACTGAAATACGCATGAGGATATTGAATTATGCGTCTTGAATAATATATTCTAGCAGATCTGTCTGCGTAAGTATTAGAATTAAAGGACTAAGGCGGGATTACAACAACATGGAAAATAAATGCTACGTGGAAAAAAAAAAAGAGTAGAAGCTAAATAGGTTCAATTCACAAAGGTGCAGCGTCTGAAATAGGCATGAGCATATTGAATTATGCGTCTTGAATAATATAGTCTAGCAGAGCTGTCTGCGTAAGCATTAGAATTAGAGGACTACGGTGGGATTACAACGACATGGTGAATAAATGCAACGTGGATGTACAGAGACAAGAAGCGATATAAGTTTAATTGACTAAGATGTAGCGTCATAAATAGGGAATAACAATATTAATTATTACGTCTTGAATAAGATATTCCAGCAGACCTGTCTAAGCAAGCATTAGAATTAGAGGACTAAGGCGGGGTTACAACGACATGGTATATAAATGCTACGTGGATGTAAAAAGAGTAGAAGCTAAATAGGTTCAATTCACAAAGGTGCAGCGTCTGAAATAGGCATGAGCATATTGAATTATCCGTCTTGAATAATATAATCTAGCAGAGCTGTCTGCGTAAGAATTAGAATTAGAGGACTACGGCGGGATTACAACGACAGGGTGAATAAATGCAACGTGGATATACAGAGACTAGAAGCGATATAAGTTTAATTGACTAAGATGTAGCGTCATAACTAGGGAATAACAATATTAATTATTGCGTCTTGAATAAGATATTCCAGCAGACCTGTCTAAGCAAGCATTACAATGAGAGGACTAAGGCGGGATTACAACGACTTGGTAAATAAATGCAACGTGGATGTACAAAGAGTAGAAGCTAAATAGGTTCAATTGACAAAGGTGCAGCGTCTGAAATAGGCATGAGCATATTGAATTATGCGTCTTTAATAATATATTCTAGCAGATCTGTCTGCGTAAGTATTAGAATTAAAGGACTAAGGCGGGATTACAACAACATGGAAAATAAATGCTACGTGGAAGAAAAAAAAAGAGTAGAAGCTAAATAGGTTCAATTCACAAAGGTGCAGCGTCTGAAATAGGCATGAGCATATTGAATTATGCGTCTTGAATAATATAGTCTAGCAGATGTCTGCGTAAGCATTAGAATTAAAGGACTAAGGCAGGATTACAACAACATGGAAAATAAATGCTACGTGGAAGTAAAAAGATTAGAATCTAAATAGGTTCAATTCACAAAGGTTCGGCGTCTGAAATACGGATGAGGATATTGGATAACGCGTCATGAATAAGATATTCCAGCAGACCTGTCTGCGCAAGCATTAAAATTAGAGGACTAAGGCGGGATTACAACGACTTGGTAAATAAATGCAACGTGGATGTACAAAGAGTAGAAGCTAAATAGGTTCAATGCACAATGGTGCAGCATCTGAAATAGGCATGAGCTGTATATGAGCATATTGAATTATGCGTCTTTAATAATATATTCTAGCAGATCTGTCTGCGTAAGTATTAAAATTAAAGGACTAAGGCGGGATTACAATAACATGGAAAATAAATGCTACGTGGAAGAAAAAAAAAGAGTAGAAGCTAAATAGGTTCAATTCACAAAGGTGCAGCGTCTGAAATAGGCATGAGCATATTGAATTATGCGTCTTGAATAATATAGTCTAGCAGATGTCTGCGTAAGCATTAGAATTAAAGGACTAAGGCAGGATTACGACGACATGGTGAATAAATGCAACGTGGATGTACAGAGAGTAGAAGCTAAATAGGTTCAATTCACAAAGGTGAAGCGTCTGAAATAGGCATGAACATATTGAATTATGCGTCTTGAATAATATATTCTAGCAGATCTGTCTGCGTAAGAATTAGAATTAGAGGACTACGGCGGGATTACAACGACAGGATGAATAAATGCAACGTGGATGTACAGAAACTAGAAGCGATATAAGTTTCATTGACTAAGATGTAGCGTCATAACTAGGGAATAACAATATTAATTATTGCGTCTTGAATAAGATATTCCAGCAGACCTGTCTAAGCAAGCATTACAATGAGAGGACTAAGGCCGGATTATAACGACTTGGTAAATAAATGCAACGTGGATTTACAGAGACTAGAAGCGATATAAGTTTAATTGACTAAGATGTAGCGTCATAAATAGGGAATAACAATATTAATTATTGCGTCATGAATAAGATATTCCAGCAAACCTGTCTAAGCAAGCATTACAATGAGAGGACTAAGGCGGGATTACAACGATTTGATAAATAAATGCAACGTGGATGTACAAAGAGTAGAAGCTAAATAGGTTCAATTCACAAAGGTGCAGCATCTGAAATAGGCATGAGCATATTGAATCATGCGTCTTGAATAATATAGTCTAGCGAGATCTGTCTGCGTAAGCATTAGAATTAGAGGACTGCGGCGGGATTACAACGACATGGTGAATAAATGCAACGTGGATGTACAGAGACTAGAAGCGATATAAGTTTAATTGACTAAGATGTAGCGTCATAAATAGGGAATAACAATATTAATTATTGCGTCTTGAATAAGATATTACAGCAGACCTGTCTAAGCAAGCATTACAATGAGAGGACTAAGGCGGGATTACAACGACAGGGTGAATAAATGCAACGTGGATTTACAGAGACTAGAAGCGATATAAGTGTAATTGACTAAGATGTAGCGTCATAAATAGGGAATAACAATATTAATTATTGCGTCTTGAATAAGATATTCCAGCAGACCTGTCTAAGCAAGCATTACAATGAGAGGACTAAGGCGGGATTACAACGACTTGGTAAATAAATGCAACGTGGATGTACAAATAGTAGAAGCTAAATAGGTTCAATTCACAAAGGTGCAGCGTCTGAAATAGGCATGAGCATATTGATTTATGCGTCTTGAATAATATAGTCTAGCAGAGCTGTCTGCGTAAGCATTAGAATTAGAGCACTACGGCGGGATTACAACGACAGGGTGAATAAATGCAACGTGGATGTACAGAGACTAGAAGCGATATAAGTTTAATTGACTAAGATGTAGCGTCATAAATAGGGAATAACAATATTAATTATTGCGTCTTGTATAAGATATTCCAGCAGACCTGTCTAAGCAAGCATTACAATGAGAGGACTAAGGCGGGATTTCAACGACTTGGTAAATAAATGAAACGTGGATGTACAAAGAGTAGAAGCTCAATAGGTTCAATTCATAAAGGTGCAGCGTCTGAAATAGGCATGAACATATTGAATTATGCGTCTTGAATAATATATTCTAGCAGATCTGTTTGCGTAAGCATTAGAATTAAAGGTCTAAGGCAGGATTACAACAACATGGAAAATAAATGCTACGTGGAAGTAAAAAGATTAGAATCTAAATAGGTTCAATTCACAAAGGTTCAGCGTCTGAAATACGGATGAGTATATTGGATAACGCGTCATGAATAAGATATTCCAGCAGACCTGTCTAATCAAGCATTAAAATTAGAGGACTAAGACGGGGTTACAACGACATGGTATATAAATGCTACGTGGATGTAAAAAGAGTAGAAGCTAAATAGGTTCAATTCACAAAAGTGCAGCGACTGAAATACGCATGAGGATATTGAATTATGCGTCTTGAATAATATATTCTAGCAGATCTGTCTGCGTAAGTATTAGAATTAAAGGACTAAGGCGGGATTACAACAACATGGAAAATAAATGCTACGTGGAAAAAAAAAAAGAGTAGAAGCTAAATAGGTTCAATTCACAAAGGTGCAGCGTCTGAAATAGGCATGAGCATATTGAATTATCCGTCTTGAATAATATAATCTAGCAGAGCTGTCTGCGTAAGAATTAGAATTAGAGGACTACGGCGGGATTACAACGACAGGGTGAATAAATGCAACGTGGATATACAGAGACTAGAAGCGATATAAGTTTAATTGACTAATATGTAGCGTCATAACTAGGGAATAACAATATTAATTATTGCGTCTTGAATAAGATATTCCAGCAGACCTGTCTAAGCAAGCATTACAATGAGAGGACTAAGGCGGGATTACAACGACTTGGTAAATAAATGCAACGTGGATGTACAAAGAGTAGAAGCTAAATAGGTTCAATTGACAAAGGTGCAGCGTCTGAAATAGGCATGAGCATATTGAATTATGCGTCTTTAATAATATATTCTAGCAGATCTGTCTGCGTAAGTATTAGAATTAAAGGACTAAGGCGGGATTACAACAACATGGAAAATAAATGCTACGTGGAAGAAAAAAAAAGAGTAGAAGCTAAATAGGTTCAATTCACAAAGGTGCAGCGTCTGAAATAGGCATGAGCATATTGAATTATGCGTCTTGAATAATATAGTCTAGCAGATGTCTGCGTAAGCATTAGAATTAAAGGACTAAGGCAGGATTACAACAACATGGAAAATAAATGCTACGTGGAAGTAAAAAGATTAGAATCTAAATAGGTTCAATTCACAAAGGTTCGGCGTCTGAAATACGGATGAGGATATTGGATAACGCGTCATGAATAAGATATTCCAGCAGACCTGTCTGCGCAAGCATTAAAATTAGAGGACTAAGGCGGGATTACAACGACTTGGTAAATAAATGCAACGTGGATGTACAAAGAGTAGAAGCTAAATAGGTTCAATGCACAATGGTGCAGCATCTGAAATAGGCATGAGCTGTATATGAGCATATTGAATTATGCGTCTTTAATAATATATTCTAGCAGATCTGTCTGCGTAAGTATTAAAATTAAAGGACTAAGGCGGGATTACAACAACATGGAAAATAAATGCTACGTGGAAGAAAAAAAAAGAGTAGAAGCTAAATAGGTTCAATTCACAAAGGTGCAGCGTCTGAAATAGGCATGAGCATATTGAATTATGCGTCTTGAATAATATAGTCTAGCAGATGTCTGCGTAAGCATTAGAATTAAAGGACTAAGGCAGGATTACGACGACATGGTGAATAAATGCAACGTGGATGTACAGAGACTAGAAGCGATATAAGTTTAATTGACTAAGATGTAGCGTCATAAGTAGGGAATAACAATATTAATTATTGCGTCTTGAATAAGATATTCCAGCAGGCCTGTCTAAGCAAGCATTAGAATTAGAGGACTACGGCGGGATTACAACGACAGGGTGAATAAATGCAACGTGGATGTACTGAGAGTAGAAGCTAAATAGGTTCAATTCACAAAGGTGCAGCGTCTGAAATAGGCATGAACATATTGAATTATGCGTCTTGAATAATATATGCTAGCAGATCTGTCTGCGTAAGCATTAGAATTAGAGGACTACGGCGGGATTACAACGACATGGTGAATAAATGCAAAGGGGAAGTAAAAATAGTATAAGCTAAATAGGTTCAATTCACAAAGGTGCACCGTCTGAAATAGACATGAGCATATTGAATTATGCATCTTGAATAATATAGTCTAGCGAGATCTGTCTGCGTAAGCATTAAAATTAGAGGACTACGGCGGGATTACGACGACATGGTGAATAAATGCAACGTGGATGTACAGAGACTACAAGCGATATAAGCTTAATTGACTAAGATGTAGCGTCATAAGTAGGGAATAACAATATTAATTATTGCGTCTTGAATAAGATATTCCAGCAGACCTGTCTAAGCAAGCATTAGAATTAGAGGACTACGGCGGGATTACAACGACAGGGTGAATAAATCCAACGTGGATGTACAGAGAGTAGAAGCTAAATAGGTTCAATTCACAAAGGTGCAGCGTCTGAAATAGGCATGAACATATTGAATTATGCGTCTTGAATAATATATTCTAGCAGATCTGTCTGCGTAAGCATTAGAATTAAATGACTAAGGCGGGATTACAACAACATGGAAAATAAATGCAACGTGGATGTACAGAGACTAGAAGCGATATAAGTTTAATTGACTAAGATGTAGCGTCATAAATAGGGAATAACAATATTAATTATTGCGTCTTGAATAAGATATTCCAGCAGACCTGTCTAAGCAAGCATTAGAATTAGAGGACTACGGCGGGATTACAACGACAGGGTGAATAAATGCAACGTGGATGTACAGAGACTAGAAGCGATTTAAGTTTAATTGACTAAGATGTAGCGTCATAAATAGGGAATAACAATATTAATTATTGCGTCATGAATAAGATATTCCAGGCGACCTGTCTAAGCAAGCATTACAAATAGAGGACTAAGGCGGGATTACAAAGATTTGATAAATAAATGCAAAGTGGAAGTAAAAATAGTAGAAGCTAAATAGGTTCAATTCACAAAGGTGCAGCATCTGAAATAGGCATGAGCATATTGAATCATGCGTCTTGAATAATATAGTCTAGCGAGATCTGTCTGCGTAAGCATTAGAATTAGAGGACTACGGCGGGATTACAACGACATGGTGAATAAATGCAACGTGGATGTACAAAGAGTAGAAGCTAAATAGGTTCAATTCACAAAGGTGCAGCGTCTGAAATAGGCATGAGCATATTGAATTATGCGTCTTGAATAATATAGTCTAGCAGAGCTGTCTGCGTAAGCATTAGAATTAGAGGACTACGGCGGGATTACAACGACAGGGTGAATAAATGCAACGTGGATTTACAGAGACTAGAAACGATATAAGTTTAATTGACTAACATGTAGCGTCATAAATAGGGAATAACAATATTAATTATTGCGTCTTGAATAAGATATTCCAGCAGACCTGTCTAAGCAAGCATTACAATGAGAGGACTAAGGCGGGATTACAACGACTTGGTAAATAAATGCAACGTGGATGTACAAAGAGTAGAAGCTAAATAGGTTCAATTCACAAAGGTGCAGCGTCTGAAATAGGCATGAGCATATTGAATTATGCGTCTTGAATAATATAGTCTAGCAGAGCTGTATGCGTAAGCATTAGAATTAAAGGACTAAGGCAGGATTACGACGACATGGTGAATAAATGCAACGTGGATGTACAGAGACTAGAAGCGATATAAGTTTAATTGACTAAGATGTAGCGTCATAAGTAGGGAATAACAATATTAATTATTGCGTCTTGAATAAGATATTCCAGCAGGCCTGTCTAAGCAAGCATTAGAATTAGAGGACTACGGCGGGATTACAACGACAGGGTTAATAAATGCAACGTGGATGTACAGAGAGTAGAAGCTAAATAGGTTCAATTCACAAAGGTGCAGCGTCTGAAATAGGCATGAACATATTGAATTATGCGTCTTGAATAATATATGCTAGCAGATCTGTCTGCGTAAGCATTAGAATTAGAGGACTACGGCGGGATTACAACGACATGGTGAATAAATGCAAAGGGGAAGTAAAAATAGTATAAGCTAAATAGGTTCAATTCACAAAGGTGCACCGTCTGAAATAGACATGAGCATATTGAATTATGCATCTTGAATAATATAGTCTAGCGAGATCTGTCTGCGTAAGCATTAAAATTAGAGGACTACGGCGGGATTACGACGACATGGTGAATAAATGCAACGTGGATGTACAGAGACTACAAGCGATATAAGCTTAATTGACTAAGATGTAGCGTCATAAGTAGGGAATAACAATATTAATTATTGCGTCTTGAATAAGATATTCCAGCAGACCTGTCTAAGCAAGCATTAGAATTAGAGGACTACGGCGGGATTACAACGACAGGGTGAATAAATGCAACGTGGATGTACAGAGAGTAGAAGCTAAATAGGTTCAATTCACAAAGGTGCAGCGTCTGAAATAGGCATGAACATATTGAATTATGCGTCTTGAATAATATATTCTAGCAGATCTGTCTGCGTAAGCATTAGAATTAAATGACTAAGGCGGGATTACAACAACATGGAAAATAAATGCAACGTGGATGTACAGAGACTAGAAGCGATATAAGTTTAATTGACTAAGATGTAGCGTCATAAATAGGGAATAACAATATTAATTATTGCGTCTTGAATAAGATATTCCAGCAGACCTGTCTAAGCAAGCATTAGAATTAGAGGACTACGGCGGGATTACAACGACAGGGTGAATAAATGCAACGTGGATGTACAGAGACTAGAAGCGATTTAAGTTTAATTGACTAAGATGTAGCGTCATAAATAGGGAATAACAATATTAATTATTGCGTCATGAATAAGATATTCCAGGCGACCTGTCTAAGCAAGCATTACAAATAGAGGACTAAGGCGGGATTACAAAGATTTGATAAATAAATGCAAAGCGGAAGTAAAAATAGTAGAAGCTAAATAGGTTCAATTCACAAAGGTGCAGCATCTGAAATAGGCATGAGCATATTGAATCATGCGTCTTGAATAATATAGTCTAGCGAGATCTGTCTGCGTAAGCATTAGAATTAGAGGACTACGGCGGGATTACAACGACATGGTGAATAAATGCAACGTGGATGTACAAAGAGTAGAAGCTAAATAGGTTCAATTCACAAAGGTGCAGCGTCTGAAATAGGCATGAGCATATTGAATTATGCGTCTTGAATAATATAGTCTAGCAGAGCTGTCTGCGTAAGCATTAGAATTAGAGGACTACGGCGGGATTACAACGACAGGGTGAATAAATGCAACGTGGATTTACAGAGACTAGAAACGATATAAGTTTAATTGACTAACATGTAGCGTCATAAATAGGGAATAACAATATTAATTATTGCGTCTTGAATAAGATATTCCAGCAGACCTGTCTAAGCAAGCATTACAATGAGAGGACTAAGGCGGGATTACAACGACTTGGTAAATAAATGCAACGTGGATGTACAAAGAGTAGAAGCTAAATAGGTTCAATTCACAAAGGTGCAGCGTCTGAAATAGGCATGAGCATATTGAATTATGCGTCTTGAATAATATAGTCTAGCAGAGCTGTCTGCGTAAGCATTAGAATTAGAGGACTACGGCGGGATTACGACGACATGGTGAATAAATGCAACGTGGATGTCCAGAGACTAGAAGCGATATAAGTTTAATTGACTAAGATGTAGCGTCATAAATAGGGAATAACAATATTAATTATTGCGTCTTGAATAAGATATTCCAGCAGACCTGTCTAAGCAAGCATTAGAATTAGAGGACTACGGCGGGATTACAACGACAGGGTGAATAAATGCAACGTGGATGTACAGAGAGTAGAAGCTAAATAGGTTCAATTCACAAAGGTGCAGCGTCTAAAATAGGCATGAGCTTATTGAATTATGCGTCTTGAATAATATATTCTAGCAGATCTTTCTGCGCAAGCATTAAAATTAGAGGACTAAGGCAGGATTACAACAACATGGAAAATAAATGCTACGTGGAAGTAAAAAGAGTATAATCTAAATAGGTTCAATTCACAAAGGTGCAGCGTCTGAAATAGGCATGAGCATATTGAATTATGCGTCTTGAATAATATAGTCTAGCAGAGCTGTCTGCGTAAGCATTAGAATTAGAGGACTACGGCGGGATTACGACGACATGGTGAATAAATGCAACGTGGATGTACAGAGACTAGAAGCGATATAAGTTTAATTGACTAAGATGTAGCGTCATAAATAGGGAATAACAATATTAATTATTGCTTCTTGAATAAGATATTCCAGCAGACCTGTCTAAGCAAGCATTAGATTTAGAGGACTAAGGCGGGATTACAACGACAGGGTATATAAATGCTACGTGGATGTAAAAAGAGTAGAAGCTAAATAGGTTCAATTCACAAAGGTGCAGCGACTGAAATACGCATGAGGATATTAAATTATGCGTCTTGAATAATATAGTCTAGCAGATCTGTCTGCGTAAGCATTAGAATTAGAGGACTACGGCGGGATTACAACGACAGGGTGAATAAATGCAACGTGGATTTACAGAGACTAGAAGCGATATAAGTTTAATTGACTAAGCTTTAGCGTCATAAGTAGGCAATATCAATATTAATTTATGCGTCATGAATAAGATTTTCCAGCAGATCTGTCTGCGTAAGCATTAGAATTAGAGGACTACGGCGGGATTACAACGACAGGGTGAATAAATGCAACGTGGATTTACAGAGACTAGAAGCGATATAAGTTTAATTGACTAAGATTTAGCGTCATAAGTAGGCAATATCAATATTAATTTATGCGTCTTGAATAAGATATTCCAGCAGACCTTTCTAAGCAAGCATTAGAATTAGAGGACTACGGCGGGATTACAACGAAAGGGTGAATAAATGCAACGTGGATTTACAGAGACGAGAAGCGATATAAGTTTAATTGACTAAGATGTAGCGTCATAAATAGGGAATAACAATATTAATTATTGCGTCTTGAATAAGATATTCCAGCAGACCTGTCTAAGCAAGCATTAGAATTAGAGGACTACGGCGGGATTACAACGACAGGGTGAATAAATGCAACGTGGATGTACAGTGAGTAGAAGCTAAATAGGTTCAATTCACAAAGGTTCAGCGTCTGAAATAGGCATGAACGTATTGAATTATGCGTCTTGAATAATATATTCTAGCAGATCTTTCTGCGCAAGCATTAAAATTAAAGGACTAAGGCAGGATTACAACAACATGGAAAATAAATGCTACGTAGAAGTAAAAAGAGTATAATCTAAATAGATTCATTCACAAAGGTGCAGCGTCTGAAATAGGCATGAGCATATTGAATTATGCGTCTTGAATAATATAGTCTAGCGAGATCTGTCTGCGTAAGCATTAGAATTAGAGGACTACGGCGGGATTACAACGACATGGTGAATAAATGCAACGAGGATGTACAGAGACTAGAAGCGATATAAGCTTAATTGACTAAGATGTAGCGTCATAAATAGGGAATAACAATATTAATTATTGCGTCATGAATAAGATATTCCAGCAGACCTGTCTAAGCAAGCATTACAATGAGAGGCCTAAGGCGGGATTACAACGACTTGGTAAATAAATGCAACGTGGATGTACAAAGAGTAGAAGCTAAATAGGTTCAATTCACAAAGGTGCAGCATCTGAAATAGGCATGAGCATATTGAATTATGCGTCTTGAATAATATAGTCTAGCGAGAGCTGTCTGCGTAAGCATTAGAATTAGAGGACTGCGGCGGGATTACAACGACATGGTGAATAAATGCAACGTGGATGTACAGAGACTAGAAGCGATATAAGTTTAATTGACTAAGATCTAGCGTCATAAATAGGCAATATCAATATTAATTTATGCGTCTTGAATAAGATATTCCAGCAGACCTGTCTAAGCAAGCATTAGAATTAGAGGACTACGGCGGGATTACAACGACTTGGTAAATAAATGCAACGTGGATGTACAAAGAGTAGAAGCTAAATGGGTTCGATTCACAAAGATGTAGCGTCATAAATAGGGAATAACAATATTAATTATTGGGTCTTGAATAAGATATTCCAGCAGACCTGTCTAAGCAAGCATTACAATGAGAGGACTAAGGCGGGATTACAACGACTTGGTAAATAAATGCAACGTGGATGTACAAAGAGTAGAAGCTAAATAGGTTCAATTCACAAAGTTGCAGCGTCTGAAATAGGCATGAGCGTATTGAATTATGCGTCTTGAATAATATATTCTGGCAGATCTGTCTGCGTAAGCATTAGAATTAAAGGACTAAGGCAGGATTACAACAACATGGAAAATAAATACTACGTGGATGTACAGAGACTAGAAGCGATATAAGTTTAATTGACTAAGATCTAGCGTCATAAATAGGCAATATCAATATTAATTTATGCGTCTTGAATAAGATATTCCAGCAGACCTGTCTAAGCAAGCATTAGAATTAGATGACTAAGGCGGGCTTACAACAAAATGGTAAATAAATGCAACGTAGATGTTCAAAGAGTAGAAGCGAAATGGGTTCGATTCACAAAGATGTAGCGTCATAAATAGGGAATAACAATATTAATTATTGCGTCTTGAATAAGATATTCCAGCAGACCTGTCTAAGCAAGCATTAGAATTAAAGGACTAAGGCGGGATTACAACAACATGGAAAATAAATGCTACGTGGAAGTAAAAAGAGTAGAAGCTAAATAGGTTCAATTCACAAAGGTGCAGCATCTGAAATAGGCATGAGCATATTGAATTATGCGTCTTGAATAATATAGTCTAGCAAGATCTGTCTGCGTAAGCATTAGAATTAGAGGACTACGGCGGGATTACAACGACATGGTGAATAAACGCAACGTGGATGTACAGAGACTAGAAGCGATATAAGTTTAATTGACTAAGATGTAGCGTCATAAATAGGCAATATCAATATTAATTTATGCGTCTTGAATAAGATATTCCAGCAGACCTGTCTGCGTAAGCATTAGAATTAGAGGACTGCGGCGGGATTACAACGACATGGTGAATAAATGCAACGTGGATGTACAGAGACTAGAAGCGATATAAGTTTAATTGACTAAGATGTAGCGTCATAAATAGGGAATAACAATATTAATTATTGCGTCTTGAATAAGATATTCCAGCAGACCTGTCTAAGCAAGCATTACAATGAGAGGACTAAGGCGGGATTACAACGACTTGGTAAATAAATGAAACGTGGATGTAAAAAGAGTAGAAGCTAAATAGGTTCAATTCACAAAGGTGCAGCGACTGAAATACGCATGAGGATATTGAATTATGCGTCTTGTATAATATATTCTAGCGGATCTGTCTGCGTAAGTATTAGAATTAAAGGACTAAGGCGGGATTACAACAACATGGAAAATAAATGCTACGTGGAAGAACAAAAAAGAGTAGAAGCTAAATAGGTTCAATTCACAAAGGTGCAGCGTCTGAAATAGGCATGAGCATATTGAATTATGCGTCTTGAATAATATAGTCTAGCAGAGCTGTCTGCGTAAGCATTAGAATTAGAGGACTACGGCGGGATTACAACGACAGGGTGAATAAATGCAACGTGGATGTACAGAGACTACAAGCGATATAAGTTTAATTGACTAAGATGTAGCGACTAAAATAGGTATAAAAATATTAATTTATTCGTCATGAATAAGATATTCCAGCAGATCTGTCTGAGCAAGCATTAAAATTAGAGGACTAAGGCGGGATTACAACGATTTGTTAAATAAATGCAAAGGGGAAGTAAAAATAGTATAAGCTAAATAGGTTCAATTCACAAAGGTGCAGCGTCTGAAATAGACATGAGCATATTGAATTATGCGTCTTGAATAATATAGTCTAGCGAGATCTGTCTGCGTAAGCATTAAAATTAGAGGACTACGGCGGGATTACGACGACATGGTGAATAAATGCAACGTGGATGTACAGAGACTAGAAGCGATATAAGTTTAATTGACTAAGATGTAGCGTCATAAGTAGGGAATAACAATATTAATTATTGCGTCTTGAATAAGATATTCCAGCAGGCCTGTCTAAGCAAGCATTAGAATTAGAGGACTACGGCGGGATTACAACGACAGGGTGAATAAATGCAACGTGGATGTACAGAGAGTAGAAGCTAAATAGGTTCAATTCACAAAGGTGCAGCGTCTGAAATAGGCATGAACATATTGAATTATGCGTCTTGAATAATATATGCTAGCAGATCTGTCTGCGTAAGCATTAGAATTAGAGGACTACGGCGGGATTACAACGACATGGTGAATAAATGCAAAGGGGAAGTAAAAATAGTATAAGCTAAATAGGTTCAATTCACAAAGGTGCACCGTCTGAAATAGACATGAGCATATTGAATTATGCATCTTGAATAATATAGTCTAGCGAGATCTGTCTGCGTAAGCATTAAAATTAGAGGACTACGGCGGGATTACGACGACATGGTGAATAAATGCAACGTGGATGTACAGAGACTACAAGCGATATAAGCTTAATTGACTAAGATGTAGCGTCATAAGTAGGGAATAACAATATTAATTATTGCGTCTTGAATAAGATATTCCAGCAGACCTGTCTAAGCAAGCATTAGAATTAGAGGACTACGGCGGGATTACAACGACAGGGTGAATAAATGCAACGTGGATGTACAGAGAGTAGAAGCTAAATAGGTTCAATTCACAAAGGTGCAGCGTCTGAAATAGGCATGAACATATTGAATTATGCGTCTTGAATAATATATTCTAGCAGATCTGTCTGCGTAAGCATTAGAATTAAATGACTAAGGCGGGATTACAACAACATGGAAAATAAATGCAACGTGGATGTACAGAGACTAGAAGCGATATAAGTTTAATTGACAAAGATGTAGCGTCATAAATAGGGAATAACAATATTAATTATTGCGTCTTGAATAAGATATTCCAGCAGACCTGTCTAAGCAAGCATTAGAATTAGAGGACTACGGCGGGATTACAACGACAGGGTGAATAAATGCAACGTGGATGTACAGAGACTAGAAGCGATTTAAGTTTAATTGACTAAGATGTAGCGTCATAAATAGGGAATAACAATATTAATTATTGCGTCATGAATAAGATATTCCAGGTGACCTGTCTAAGCAAGCATTACAAATAGAGGACTAAGGCGGGATTACAAAGATTTGATAAATAAATGCAAAGTGGAAGTAAAAATAGTAGAAGCTAAATAGGTTCAATTCACAAAGGTGCAGCATCTGAAATAGGCATGAGCATATTGAATCATGCGTCTTGAATAATATAGTCTAGCGAGATCTGTCTGCGTAAGCATTAGAATTAGAGGACTACGGCGGGATTACAACGACATGGTGAATAAATGCAACGTGGATGTACAAAGAGTAGAAGCTAAATAGGTTCAATTCACAAAGGTGCAGCGTCTGAAATAGGCATGAGCATATTGAATTATGCGTCTTGAATAATATAGTCTAGCAGAGCTGTCTGCGTAAGCATTAGAATTAGAGGACTACGGCGGGATTACAACGACAGGGTGAATAAATGCAACGTGGATTTACAGAGACTAGAAACGATATAAGTTTAATTGACTAACATGTAGCGTCATAAATAGGGAATAACAATATTAATTATTGCGTCTTGAATAAGATATTCCAGCAGACCTGTCTAAGCAAGCATTACAATGAGAGGACTAAGGCGGGATTACAACGACTTGGTAAATAAATGCAACGTGGATGTACAAAGAGAGTAGAAGCTAAATAGGTTCAATTCACAAAGGTGCAGCGTCTGAAATAGGCATGAGCATATTGAATTATGCGTCTTGAATAATATAGTCTAGCAGAGCTGTCTGCGTAAGCATTAGAATTAGAGGACTACGGCGGGATTACGACGACATGGTGAATAAATGCAACGTGGATGTCCAGAGACTAGAAGCGATATAAGTTTAATTGACTAAGATGTAGCGTCATAAATAGGGAATAACAATATTAATTATTGCGTCTTGAATAAGATATTCCAGCAGACCTGTCTAAGCAAGCATTAGAATTAGAGGACTACGGCGGGATTACAACGACAGGGTGAATAAATGCAACGTGGATGTACAGAGAGTAGAAGCTAAATAGGTTCAATTCACAAAGGTGCAGCGTCTAAAATAGGCATGAGCTTATTGAATTATGCGTCTTGAATAATATATTCTAGCAGATCTTTCTGCGCAAGCATTAAAATTAGAGGACTAAGGCAGGATTACAACAACATGGAAAATAAATGCTACGTGGAAGTAAAAAGAGTATAATCTAAATAGGTTCAATTCACAAAGGTGCAGCGTCTGAAATAGGCATGAGCATATTGAATTATGCGTCTTGAATAATATAGTCTAGCGAGATCTGTCTGCGTAAGCATTAAAATTAGAGGACTACGGCGGGATTACAACGACATGGTGAATAAATGCAACGTGGATGTACAGAGACTAGAAGCGATATAAGTTTAATTGACTAAGATGTAGCGTCATAAATAGGGAATAACAATATTAATTATTGCTTCTTGAATAAGATATTCCAGCAGACCTTTCTAAGCAAGCATTAGATTTAGAGGACTAAGGCGGGATTACAACGACAGGGTATATAAATGCTACGTGGATGTAAAAAGAGTAGAAGCTAAATAGGTTCAATTCACAAAGGTGCAGCGACTGAAATACGCATGAGGATATTAAATTATGCGTCTTGAATAATATAGTCTAGCAGATCTGTCTGCGTAAGCATTAGAATTAGAGGACTACGGCGGGATTACAACGACAGGGTGAATAAATGCAACGTGGATTTACAGAGACTAGAAGCGATATAAGTTTAATTGACTAAGCTTTAGCGTCATAAGTAGGCAATATCAATATTAATTTATGCGTCATGAATAAGATTTTCCAGCAGATCTGTCTGCGTAAGCATTAGAATTAGAGGACTACGGCGGGATTACAACGACAGGGTGAATAAATGCAACGTGGATTTACAGAGACTAGAAGCGATATAAGTTTAATTGACTAAGATTTAGCGTCATAAGTAGGCAATATCAATATTAATTTATGCGTCTTGAATAAGATATTCCAGCAGACCTTTCTAAGCAAGCATTAGAATTAGAGGACTACGGCGGGATTACAACGAAAGGGTGAATAAATGCAACGTGGATTTACAGAGACGAGAAGCGATATAAGTTTAATTGACTAACAAGGAAAGGTACCCAACCCGAACTCACCGATTTTGATGATTTTCATATATGTTGTAGAACATAAAAAAATAAGAGACACGTATTTTTTTTTATCGGCTAATTTTCACTTTTAAGGGGTAAAAACCTCCCCTAAAGTTAACCCTCAAAAAGCGTTTTTTTTAAATATCTCGGCTTAAAATTAATATTTTTCAATGAAACAAATTGGAGGTTATTTCTTACAAAAAGAGCAAGTATTTCATGATGATTTGAAGAGTAAGAGTAGCATCCCCTATTTTTTAGGGGTTGAAAACATATATTTTTTGGCATAATTTTATAATAAAAATATTTAAACCGACTAAAAAAAATTGGAAAAAATGTTTAAACATCCATAATAACAAAATTTAGTTGACGTCTTTCGGTGTTTTCATAAATATTACCCCTAAGGGGGTAAACCACCCCTAACACAAAATAACTGTAAATATGTAATTCAATACATAATATTTCGTAGAAAGTTTGTATATAGAGGTTTTCGAGGTCGCTGATTACAAATCTGTTATCAGATTTTGAAAATTCAAAATGGCGGAACCAATAGGACGGAAATATCGAAAAAAAATTTTATATAATAAAAAAGTTTTAAACGACTAAAAAAATTGGAAAAAAATTTGTAAACATCTATAATAAACAAATTAAGTTTTTCGATTTTTTCATAGATACTACCCTTTAGGGGGTAAACCACCCCTAACACAAAATAACTATAAGTATACTTCAATCCATAATATTTTGTAGAAGGTTTGTATCTAAGGGTTTTCGAGACCGCTCTTTGCAAATCTGATATCAGATTTTGAAAATTCAAAATGGCGGAACCAATGTGGTGGACGAAAATGTCGAAAAAAAATTTTAACTTTCATAAAAACTTGTTATAAATGTGTTATCTTTGTAGCCTGTACATGTGAACTAAAGAGCCTTAAACCCTAAACCCCTGAAGAACAAATAGGCTAAATGGTTGTGCTTTTTAACCAAACCACCTCAAATTCCTAAATTTGTAAACAAGAAAATTCTGTGTGTGAAGCAGTTTTATAATTTCCGTAGAAATTGTTATCAGAATGTTATTGAAATTCCTTTATTGTAAATTCAACTTATAATTTATTTTTGTTTATAATAGTAGAGTATAATAATAATCTACAATCTTTTATCTTTTGCCATAGTGCATTTTTTGTATTGAGCATAAAATATATTATTTTACGATGTTTTTACAATAATGGTAGTCCTCATAAAAGTGTTTAAAGCACAATGCTTTTTTGCACCAACCACATCGTACAATTGCAATGTTTGTGCACCCTTCTATTTCACAATGTGTTGCACAAGACTTTCCAAAACTGAAATCTATAGGATTATCAAATTTATCTGGTTTTTCATTGACGTAACCGTTTTTATACCAGGAATATTTAAACAAATCTATATATCTCGGTGAAGACAGTTGGTTGTGAACCAATGATTGAAGTTTAATTATATTATTTCTCACATGTAAATTCATATCATGATCCATTAACATTACATTATCAGAAAATGTTCGGACAAAGTTTTTCCAAATACGGAATCCATAGACATCAAGTGGTTGTATTTTTCCTGTGGTTCCAGTTGGAATTTTTTTATGTTAATAATTTTATTTTGTGGCATTGTTTCTTCTATAACTTTGTCACAATGACCACTCCAAGAATCAAGTAATAGTATTGAGTGATGGCCTACATAGGGATAAAATATTTTTTCCAACCAGATTTTGAAGTGATCTGCAATTAAACGACTTACTAATTAACTGATCAACGATATTACAATGTAAAAATTGTTATTAGTTCCCTTACTTGTTGTTAATTTTCCAGATTTGGATGCTTCCACGTACACGTTTTCTGGTCTAAATATGTTTTGTTCTACAATAGGGCCAAACTTGCCACTTGGTTCCTTTAAAACAAGAAATAGCGGTGACAACAGTTGTCCAGTAGCTGATATTAGTGGCTGTATAGTATAACTATGCGTTGTTGCTGAAATTGACTGTACCAGACATTGCACTTGCTTTTCTCCTTCTACTGCTAATGTTCTTCCAAAATGCATTTCTAGCAGAAATCCGCTCTGATCTGTATTATACAAATTTTCGAGTCCAATCCTTGGTATACACGATTTAACGTCATCGATAAATGCTTCAGCTTTAGCCGTAAGTTCTGCACTACTTTCTAGTGTTTTTCTTGTTATGAACTTATTTATTTTCCTAGAAACTATTCGGTGTGCTTGCTTAAATTTGAGTAACCAATGTTTAGAAGCTTTGAATCTAATATCATCAAAACCAATTTCTTTTTTAGCTTGTAAGGCCCATCGAATTATATCTTCATCATGGATAATTGAACCACTGTCGAGAGCTGCTTGAAAATTATCCAGGGTATACTGACAAATTTGTGCTACTTTTTCTCTATACGTGCCACCTTTATTAATTGAATGAGCCCAACGACGTAGCTGACTAATAGATGATACTTTTTTGAATCTGTTTTGCACTGTTTTGAGACTTAAATTTTGCTTCGTTTTGCTACTTCTCCAAAATTCTACAGCTCTTTTTTTGTATTCAAAATTTAGTTCTTCATTATCTGCTGTACATTGATTTGTTGGTGCTATATCCGGATCAGGAAAATGATGTTGCACTTCATCTTCAATTATTTCCACATTATGGTCTTTATACTCTTCTTGAAAATCCAAAGAGTCATCAGTAATCATTTCTACATCGTTGAAATAATGTGTTGCATCTATTAAAATTTCTTTTATTTTTTCGGCCAACTCTGTTTCGTGATAATTCGTGACACTATCTGGTATGTTTAACGCTTGAAAGTATGCTAATAATAAGTTTAGAACGTTTAACGGATTAATTTTCATTTTTCAATCTAAAATGAAAACAAGCGGTAAAATTTATACAAGCTGTGTTTTTGCATGTAAGGCACGACTGCTACATTTCTACCAGAATAAAACGAGTGAATGTAAATTGAATCAAATCATTAATTTATGCATTGGAGAAGAATTCTCGTTCCACTTTGTGATGTTCGGAAAACTCTATTTTTGGTTTTATTCAACTTTTATTCACTTTGAAATTGAATAATGTAAATATATATAAAATCACTAAAGAAAATTTTCTACAACTGTATGATACCACTGACAAACAAAAAGACGTACTATTCGTACTTTCCGGCATCGAACTAGAATACCCACAAAACTCACTCACTGCCTAAAAAATAACACAGGCAGCTGAGGTAAACACTCGATGAAAACAATCTAAAAAAAGAACATACTGATTCGCACATATTGTCAACAACTTTTATGAGTGAAAGACATTTATCTGTGGAATTATCATTGAATGTACGATAACATTCATTAAACTAATGAATGCATATAAAATTCCCTTTCAATAACAACGTGTTCTTTAATTGCAAATGAAGTTCGAGTATTAATATTCTTTTATGTATTTTTACCAATAACAAAAATTATCATAGTAATATAATAATAATAATAAGAAGAAGAAGAATAAGCATAATTGCAATAGCAATAATAACAGTAATACTGATAATAGCAATGATAATGAAAAATAATAATAATAATTAGAATAATATTTATTATTAAATTTAGATTTTTTGATAAATTCATTAAATCGTATCAAATAGTATTATTATGGAATTCCAGACTGTAAATATTTTACTATAGATACAATAATCATTACTTCGAGAATTCATCTAAAAAACGTTTGGCTTACGAAATAATTGTAACAATGAAAAACTCCCAAGTTTGACAACATTAAATTTTATTACAAAACGCAAAAGAGTTTGATAAACTAATTTTATTAACCTATGTTTTTTCATTTGCAAAAAAGTGTGGACTTTTTGAATTTATAAAATTATATAATTATGCAATTTATGAAATACTTTATAATTTATGAAATTACTTTTGAAATTATGCTAATTTATAAAAGCAGAAAAATAAATAATCTTTGATTGAAACATAAAACGAGACGTTATTTTTTACATACAAAATGATAGAATAAAATATCGGTAATATGTCTATACTCGTGTCTACGGTAAAGCATAGGCCTTCGGCTTGTCTGGAGGTTAGGGGTTTGGAGTCGTTTGGTTAAAATGCACAACCATTTAGCCTATTTGTTCTTTAGGGGTTTAGGGTTTAAGGCTCTTTAGTTCACATGTACAGGCTACAAAGATCACACATTTGTAAACAAGTTTTTTTGAAAGTTAAAATTCGTTTTCGATATTTCCGTCCACCATATTGGATCCGCCATTTTGAATTTTCAAAATCTGATAACAGATTTGTAATCAGCGACCTCGAATACCTCTATATACAAACCTTCTACAAAATATTATGGATTGAAGTATACTTATAGTTATTTTGTGTTAGGGGTGGTTTACCCCCCTAAGGGGAAGTATCTATGAAAAAACCGAAAAACTTAATTTGTTTATTATAGATGTTTACAAATTTTTTCCAAATTTTTTAGTCGTTTAAAACTTTTTTATTATATAAAATTTTTTTTCGATATTTCCGTCCGCCATTTTGAATTTTCAAAATCTGATAACAGTTTTGTAATCAGCGACCTCGAAAACCTCTATATACAAACTTTCTACGAAATATTATGTATTGAATTACATATTTACAGTTATTTTGTGTTAGGGGTGGTTTACCCCCTTAGGGGTAATATTTATGAAAACACCGAAAGACGTTAACTAAATTTTGTTATTAAGGATGTTTAAACATTTTTTCCAATTTTTTTTAGTCGGTTTAAATATTTTTATTATAAAATTATGCCAAAAAATATATGTTTTCAACCCCTAAAAAATAGGGGATGCTACTCTTACTCTTCAAATCATCATGAAATACTTGCTCTTTTTGTAAGAAATAACCTCCAATTTGTTTCATTGAAAAATATTAATCTTAAGCCGAGATATTTAAAAAAAACGCTTTTTGAGGGTTAACTTTAGGGGAGGTTTTTACCCCTTAAAAGTGAAAATTAGCCGATAAAAAAAAATACGTGTCTCTTATTTTTTTATGTTCTACAACATATATGAAAATCATCAAAATCGGTGAGTTCGGGTTGGGTACCTTTCCTTGTAAGATGTAGCGTCATAAATAGGGAATAACAATATTAATTATTGCGTCTTGAATAAGATATTCCAGCAGACCTGTCTAAGCAAGCATTAGAATTAGAGGACTACGGCGGGATTACAACGACAGGGTGAATAAATGCAACGTGGATGTACAGTGAGTAGAAGCTAAATAGGTTCAATTCACAAAGGTGCAGCGTCTGAAATAGGCATGAACGTATTGAATTATGCGTCTTGAATAATATATTCTAGCAGATCTTTCTGCGCAAGCATTAAAATTAAAGGACTAAGGCAGGATTACAACAACATGGAAAATAAATGCTACGTAGAAGTAAAAAGAGTATAATCTAAATAGATTCATTCACAAAGGTGCAGCGTCTGAAATAGGCATGAGCATATTGAATTATGCGTCTTGAATAATATAGTCTAGCGAGATCTGTCTGCGTAAGCATTAGAATTAGAGGACTGCGGCGGGATTACAACGACATGGTGAATAAATGCAACGTGGATGTACAGAGACTAGAAGCGATATAAGTTTAATTGACTAAGATGTAGCGTCATAAATAGGGAATAACAATATTAATTATTGCGTCATGAATAAGATATTCCAGCAGACCTGTCTAAGCAAGCATTACAATGAGAGGCCTAAGGCGGGATTACAACGACTTGGTAAATAAATGCAACGTGGATGTACAAAGAGTAGAAGCTAAATAGGTTCAATTCACAAAGGTGCAGCATCTGAAATAGGCATGAGCATATTGAATTATGCGTCTTGAATAATATAGTCTAGCGAGAGCTGTCTGCGTAAGCATTAGAATTAGAGGACTGCGGCGGGATTACAACGACATGGTGAATAAATGCAACGTGGATGTACAGAGACTAGAAGCGATATAAGTTTAATTGACTAAGATGTAGCGTCATAAATAGGCAATATCAATATTAATTTATGCGTCTTGAATAAGATATTCCAGCAGACCTGTCTAAGCAAGCATTAGAATTAGAGGACTACGGCGGGATTACAACGACTTGGTAAATAAATGCAACGTGGATGTACAAAGAGTAGAAGCTAAATGGGTTCGATTCACAAAGATGTAGCGTCATAAATAGGGAATAACAATATTAATTATTGGGTCTTGAATAAGATATTCCAGCAGACCTGTCTAAGCAAGCATTACAATGAGAGGACTAAGGCGGGATTACAACGACTTGGTAAATAAATGCAACGTGGATGTACAAAGAGTAGAAGCTAAATAGGTTCAATTCACAAAGTTGCAGCGTCTGAAATAGGCATGAGCGTATTGAATTATGCGTCTTGAATAATATATTCTGGCAGATCTGTCTGCGTAAGCATTAGAATTAAAGGACTAAGGCAGGATTACAACAACATGGAAAATAAATACTACGTGGAAGTAAAAAGATTAGAATCTAAATAGGTTCAATTCACAAAGGTGCAGCGTCTGAAATAGGCATGAGCATATTGAATTATGCGTCTTGAATAATATAGTCTAGCGAGATCTGTCTGCGTAAGCATTAGAAATAGAGGACTACGGCGGGATTAAAACGACATGGTGAATAAATGCAACGTGGATGTACAGAGACTAGAAGCGATATAAGTTTAATTGACTAAGATGTAGCGTCATGAATGGGGAATAACAATATTAATTATTGCGTCTTGAATAAGATATTCCAGCAGACCTGTCTAAGCAAGCATTAGAATTAGATGACTAAGGCGGGCTTACAACAAAATGGTAAATAAATGCAACGTAGATGTTCAAAGAGTAGAAGCGAAATGGGTTCGATTCACAAAGATGTAGCGTCATAAATAGGGAATAACAATATTAATTATTGCGTCTTGAATAAGATATTCCAGCAGACCTGTCTAAGCAAGCATTAGAATTAAAGGACTAAGGCGGGATTACAACAACATGGAAAATAAATGCTACGTGGAAGTAAAAAGAGTAGAAGCTAAATAGGTTCAATTCACAAAGGTGCAGCATCTGAAATAGGCATGAGCATATTGAATTATGCGTCTTGAATAATATAGTCTAGCAAGATCTGTCTGCGTAAGCATTAGAATTAGAGGACTACGGCGGGATTACAACGACATGGTGAATAAACGCAACGTGGATGTACAGAGACTAGAAGCGATATAAGTTTAATTGACTAAGATGTAGCGTCATAAATAGGCAATATCAATATTAATTTATGCGTCTTGAATAAGATATTCCAGCAGACCTGTCTGCGTAAGCATTAGAATTAGAGGACTGCGGCGGGATTACAACGACATGGTGAATAAATGCAACGTGGATGTACAGAGACTAGAAGCGATATAAGTTTAATTGACTAAGATGTAGCGTCATAAATAGGGAATAACAATATTAATTATTGCGTCTTGAATAAGATATTCCAGCAGACCTGTCTAAGCAAGCATTACAATGAGAGGACTAAGGCGGGATTACAACGACTTGGTAATTAAATGAAACGTGGATGTACAAAGAGTAGAAGCTAAATAGGTTCAATTCACAAAGGTTCAGCGTCTGAAATACGGATGAGGATATTGGATAACGCGTCATGAATAAGATATTCCAGCAGACCTGTCTGCGCAAGCATTAAATTTAGAGGACTAAGGCGGGATTACAACGATTTGATAAATAAATGCAAAGTGGAAGTAAAAATAGTAGAAGCTAAATAGGTTCAATTCACAAAGGTGCAGCATCTGAAATAGGCATGAGCATATTGAATCATGCGTCTTGAATAATATAGTCTAGCGAGATCTGTCTGCGTAAGCATTAGAATTAGAGGACTACGGCGGGATTACAACGACATGGTGAATAAATGCAACGTGGATGTACAAAGAGTAGAAGCTAAATAGGTTCAATTCACAAAGGTGCAGCGTCTGAAATAGGCATGAGCATATTGAATTATGCGTCTTGAATAATATAGTCTAGCAGAGCTGTCTGCGTAAGCATTAGAATTAGAGGACTACGGCGGGATTACAACGACAGGGTGAATAAATGCAACGTGGATTTACAGAGACTAGAAACGATATAAGTTTAATTGACTAACATGTAGCGTCATAAATAGGGAATAACAATATTAATTATTGCGTCTTGAATAAGATATTCCAGCAGACCTGTCTAAGCAAGCATTACAATGAGAGGACTAAGGCGGGATTACAACGACTTGGTAAATAAATGCAACGTGGATGTACAAAGAGTAGAAGCTAAATAGGTTCAATTCACAAAGGTGCAGCGTCTGAAATAGGCATGAGCATATTGAATTATGCGTCTTGAATAATATAGTCTAGCAGAGCTGTCTGCGTAAGCATTAGAATTAGAGGACTACGGCGGGATTACGACGACATGGTGAATAAATGCAACGTGGATGTACAGAGACTAGAAGCGATATAAGTTTAATTGACTAAGATGTAGCGTCATAAGTAGGCATGAGCATATTAATTTATGCGTCTTGAATAAGATATTCCAGCAGACCTGTCTAAGCAAGCATTAGAATTAGAGGACTACGGCGGGATTACAACGACAGGGTGAATAAATGCAACGTGGATGTACAGAGAGTAGAAGCTAAATAGGTTCAATTCACAAAGGTGCAGCGTCTGAAATAGGCATGAACATATTGAATTATGCGTCTTGAATAATATATTCTAGCAGATCTGTCTGCGTAAGCATTAAAATTAGAGGACTACGGCGGGATTACAACGACATGGTGAATAAATGCAACGTGGATGTACAGAGACTAGAAGCGATATAAGTTTAATTGACTAAGATGTAGCGTCATAAATAGGGAATAACAATATTAATTATTGCGTCTTGAATAAGATATTCCAGCAGACCTGTCTAAGCAAGCATTAGATTTAGAGGACTACGGCGGGATTACAACGACAGGGTGAATAAATGCAACGTGGATGTACAGAGAGTAGAAGCTAAATACGTTCAATTCACAAAGGTGCAGCGTCTGAAATAGGCATGAGGATATTGAATTATGCGTCTTGAATAATATATTCTAGCAGATCTGTCTGCGTAAGTATTAGAATTAAAGGACTAAGGCGGGATTACAACAACATGGAAAATAAATGCTACGTGGAATAAAAAAAAAAGTAGAAGCTACATAGGTTCAATTCACAAAGGTGCAGCGTCTGAAATAGGCATGAGCATATTGAATTATGCGTCTTGAATAATATAGTCTAGCAGAGCTGTCTGCGTAAGCATTAGAATTAGAGGACTACGGCGGGATTACAACGACAGGGTGAATAAATGCAACGTGGATTTACAGAGATTAGAAGCGATATAAGTTTAATTGACTAAAATGTAGCGTCATAAATAGGGAATAACAATATTAATTATTGCGTCTTGAATAAGATATTCCAGCAGACCTGTCTAAGCAAGCATCACAATGAGAGGACTAAGGCGGGATTACAACGACTTGGTAAATAAATGCAACGTGGATGTACAAAGAGTAGAAGCTAAATAGGTTCAATTCACAAAGGTGCAGCGTCTGAAATAGGCATGAGCTTATTGAATTATGCGTCTTGAATAATATATTCTAGCAGATCTTTCTGCGCAAGCATTAAAATTAGAGGACTAAGGCAGGATTACAACAACATGGAAAATAAATGCTACGTGGAAGTAAAAAGAGTATAATCTAAATAGGTTCAATTCACAAAGGTGCAGCGTCTGAAATAGGCATGAGCATATTGAATTATGCGTCTTGAATAATATAGTCTAGCGAGATCTGTCTGCGTAAGCATTAAAATTAGAGGACTACGGCGGGATTACAACGACATGGTGAATAAATGCAACGTGGATGTACAGAGACTAGAAGCGATATAAGTTTAATTGACTAAGATGTAGCGTCATAAATAGGGAATAACAATATTAATTATTGCTTCTTGAATAAGATATTCCAGCAGACCTGTCTAAGCAAGCATTAGATTTAGAGGACTAAGGCGGGATTACAACGACTTGGTAAATAAATGCAACGTGGATGTACAAAGAGTAGAAGCTAAATAGGTTCAATTCACAAAGGTGCAGCGTCTGAAATAGGCATGAGCATATTGAATTATGCGTCTTGAATAATATAGTCTAGCAGAGCTGTCTGCGTAAGCATTAGAATTAGAGGACTACGGCGGGATTACGACGACATGGTGAATAAATGCAACGTGGATGTACAGAGACTAGAAGCGATATAAGTTTAATTGACTAAGATGTAGCGTCATAAATAGGGAATAACAATATTAATTATTGCGTCTTGAATAAGATATTCCAGCAGACCTGTCTAAGCAAGCATTACAATGAGAGGACTAAGGCGGGATTACAACGACTTGGTAATTAAATGAAACGTGGATGTACAAAGAGTAGAAGCTAAATAGGTTCAATTCACAAAGGTTCAGCGTCTGAAATACGGATGAGGATATTGGATAACGCGTCATGAATAAGATATTCCAGCAGACCTGTCTGCGCAAGCATTAAATTTAGAGGACTAAGGCGGGATTACAACGATTTGATAAATAAATGCAAAGTGGAAGTAAAAATAGTAGAAGCTAAATAGGTTCAATTCACAAAGGTGCAGCATCTGAAATAGGCATGAGCATATTGAATCATGCGTCTTGAATAATATAGTCTAGCAGAGCTGTCTGCGTAAGCATTAGAATTAGAGGACTACGGCGGGATTACAACGACAGGGTGAATAAATGCAACGTGGATTTACAGAGATTAGAAGCGATATAAGTTTAATTGACTAAAATGTAGCGTCATAAATAGGGAATAACAATATTAATTATTGCGTCTTGAATAAGATATTCCAGCAGACCTGTCTAAGCAAGCATCACAATGAGAGGACTAAGGCGGGATTACAACGACTTGGTAAATAAATGCAACGTGGATGTACAAAGAGTAGAAGCTAAATAGGTTCAATTCACAAAGGTGCAGCGTCTGAAATAGGCATGAGCTTATTGAATTATGCGTCTTGAATAATATATTCTAGCAGATCTTTCTGCGCAAGCATTAAAATTAGAGGACTAAGGCAGGATTACAACAACATGGAAAATAAATGCTACGTGGAAGTAAAAAGAGTATAATCTAAATAGGTTCAATTCACAAAGGTGCAGCGTCTGAAATAGGCATGAGCATATTGAATTATGCGTCTTGAATAATATAGTCTAGCGAGATCTGTCTGCGTAAGCATTAAAATTAGAGGACTACGGCGGGATTACAACGACATGGTGAATAAATGCAACGTGGATGTACAGAGACTAGAAGCGATATAAGTTTAATTGACTAAGATGTAGCGTCATAAATAGGGAATAACAATATTAATTATTGCTTCTTGAATAAGATATTCCAGCAGACCTGTCTAAGCAAGCATTAGATTTAGAGGACTAAGGCGGGATTACAACGACTTGGTAAATAAATGCAACGTGGATGTACAAAGAGTAGAAGCTAAATAGGTTCAATTCACAAAGGTGCAGCGTCTGAAATAGGCATGAGCATATTGAATTATGCGTCTTGAATAATATAGTCTAGCAGAGCTGTCTGCGTAAGCATTAGAATTAGAGGACTACGGCGGGATTACGACGACATGGTGAATAAATGCAACGTGGATGTACAGAGACTAGAAGCGATATAAGTTTAATTGACTAAGATGTAGCGTCATAAATAGGGAATAACAATATTAATTATTGCGTCTTGAATAAGATATTCCAGCAGACCTGTCTAAGCAAGCATTAGAATTAGAGGACTACGGCGGGATTACAACGACAGGGTGAATAAATGCAACGTGGATGTACAGTGAGTAGAAGCTAAATAGGTTCAATTCACAAAGGTGCAGCGTCTGAAATAGGCATGAACGTATTGAATTATGCGTCTTGAATAATATATTCTAGCAGATCTTTCTGCGCAAGCATTAAAATTAAAGGACTAAGGCAGGATTACAACAACATGGAAAATAAATGCTACGTAGAAGTAAAAAGAGTATAATCTAAATAGATTCATTCACAAAGGTGCAGCGTCTGAAATAGGCATGAGCATATTGAATTATGCGTCTTGAATAATATAGTCTAGCGAGATCTGTCTGCGTAAGCATTAGAATTAGAGGACTACGGCGGGATTACAACGACATGGTGAATAAATGCAACGAGGATGTACAGAGACTAGAAGCGATATAAGTTTAATTGACTAAGATGTAGCGTCATAAATAGGGAATAACAATAATAATTATTGCGTCATGAATAAGATATTCCAGCAGACCTGTCTAAGCAAGCATTACAATGAGAGGCCTAAGGCGGGATTACAACGACTTGGTAAATAAATGCAACGTGGATGTACAAAGAGTAGAAGCTAAATAGGTTCAATTCACAAAGGTGCAGCGTCTGAAATAGGCATGAGCATATTGAATTATGCGTCTTGAATAATATAGTCCAGCAGACCTGTCTAAGCAAGCATTAGAATGAGAGGACCAAGGCGGGATTACAACGACTTGGTCAATAAATGCAACGTGGATGTACAAAGAGTAGAAGCTAAATAGGTTCAATTCACAAAGGTGCAGCGTCTGAAATAGGCATGAGCATATTGAATTACGCGTCTTGAATAATATAGTCCAGCAGAGCTGTCTGCGTAAGCATTAGAATTAGAGCACTACGGCGGGATTACAACGACAGGGTGAATAAATGCAACGTGGATGTACAGAGACTAGAAGCGATATAAGTTTAATTGACTAAGATGTAGCGTCATAAATAGGGAATAACAATATTAATTATTGCGTCTTGAATAAGATATTCCAGCAGACCTGTCTAAGCAATCATTACAATGAGAGGACTAAGGCGGGATTACAACGACTTGGTAAATAAATGCAACGTGGATGTACAAAGAGTAGAAGCTAAATAGGTTCAATTCACAAAGGTGCAGCGACTGAAATAGGCATGAGCATATTGAATTATGCGTCTTGAATAATATAGTCTAGCAGATCTGTCTGCGTAAGCATTAGAATTAGAGGACTAAGGCGGGATTACAACAAAATGTAAATAAATGCAACGTAGATGTTCAAAGAATAGAAGCGAAATGGGTTCGATTCACACAGATGTAGCTTCATAAATAGTGAATAACAATATTAATTATTGCGTCTTGAATAAGATATTCCAGCAGACCTGTCTAAGCAAGCATTAGAATGAGAGGACCAAGGCGGGATTACAACGACTTGGTCAATAAATGCAACGTGGATGTACAAAGAGTAGAAGCTAAATAGGTTCAATTCACAAAGGTGCAGCGTCTGAAATAGGCATGAGCATATTGAATTACGCGTCTTGAATAAGATATTCCAGCAGACCTGTCTAAGCAAGCATTACAATGAGAGGACTAAGTCGGGATTACAACGACTTGGTAAATAAATGCAACGTGGATGTACAAAGAGTAGAAGCTAAATAGGTTCAATTCACAAAGGTGCAGCGTCTGAAATAGGCCTGAGCATATTGAATTATGCGTCTTGAATAATATATTCTAGCAGATCTGTCTAAGCAAGTATTACAATGAGAGGACTAAGGCGGGATTACAACGACATGGTAAATAAATGCAACGTGGATGTACAAAGAGTAGAAGCTAAAAAAAAAGGTTCAATTCACAAAGGTGCAGCGTCTGAAATAGGCATGAGCATATTGAATTATGCGTCTTGAATACGATATTCCAGCAGACCTGTCTAAGCAAGCATTAGAATTAAAGGACTAAGGCGGGATTACGACGACTTGGTCAATAAATGCAACGTGGATGTACAAAGAGTAGAAGCTAAATAGGTTCAATTCACAAAGGTGCAGCGTCTGAAATAGGCATGAGCATATTGAATTACGCGTCTTGAATAATATAGTCCAGCAGAGCTGTCTGCGTAAGCATTAGAATTAGAGCACTACGGCGGGATTACAACGACAGGGTGAATAAATGCAACGTGGATGTACAGAGACTAGAAGCGATATAAGTTTAATTGACTAAGATGTAGCGTCATAAATAGGGAATAACAATATTAATTATTGCGTCTTGAATAAGATATTCCAGCAGACCTGTCTAAGCAAGCATTACAATGAGAGGACTAAGGCGGGATTACAACGACTTGGTAAATAAATGCAACGTGGATGTACAAAGAGTAGAAGCTAAATAGGTTCAATTCACAAAGGTGCAGCGTCTGAAATAGGCATGAGCATATTGAATTATGCGTCTTGAATTATATATTCTAGCAGATCTGTCTAAGCAAGTATTACAATGAGAGGACTAAGGCGGGATTACAACGACATGGTAAATAAATGCAACGTGGATGTACAAAGAGTAGAAGCTAAATAGGTTCATTTCACAAAGGTGCAGCGTCTGAAATAGGCATGAGCATATTGAATTATGCGTCTTGAATTATATATTCTAGCAGATCTGTCTGCGTAAGCATTAGAATTGAAGGACTAAGGCAGGATTACAACACAATGGAAAATAAATGCTACGTCGAAGTAAAAAGAGTAGAATCTAAATAGGTTCAATTCAAAAAGGTGCAGCGTCTGAAATAGGCATGAGCATATTGAATTATGCGTCTTGAATAATATAGTCTATCAGATCTGCCTGCGTAAGCATTAGAATTATAGGACTAAGGCGGGATTACAACGACATGGTGAATAAATGCAACCTAGATGTACAGAGACTAGAAGCGATATAAGTTTAATTGACTAAGATGTAGCGTCATAAATAGGGAATAACAATATTAATTATTGCGTCTTGAATAAGATATTCCAGCAGACCTGTCTAAGCAAGCATTAGAATTAGAGGACTAAGGCGGGGTTACAACGACATGGTATATAAATGCTACGTGGAAGTAAAAAGAGTAGAAGCTAAATAGGTTCAATTCACAAAGGTGCAGCGACTGAAATAGGCATGAGGATATTTAATTATGCGTCTTGAATAATATATTCTAGCAGATCTGTCTGCGTAAGCATTAGAATTAGATGACTAAGGCGGGCTTAGAACAAAATGGTAAATAAATGCAACGTAGATGTTCAAAGAGTTGAAGCAAAATGGGTTCGATTCACAAAGATTTAGCGTCATAAATAGGGAATAACAATATTAATGATTGCGTCTTGAATAAGATATTCCAGCAGACCTGTCTAAGCAAGCATTAGAATTAGAGGACTACGGCGGGATTACAACGACAGGGTGAATAAATGCAACGTGGATGTACAGTGAGTAGAAGCTAAATAGGTTCAATTCACAAAGGTGCAGCGTCTGAAATAGGCATGAACATATTGAATTATGCGTCTTGAATAATATATTCTAGCAGATCTGTCTGCGTAAGCATTAGAATTAAATGACTAAGGCGGGATTACAACAACATGGAAAATAAATGCAACGTGGATGTACAGAGACTAGAAGCGATATAAGTTTAATTGACTAAGATGTAGCGTCATAAATAGGGACTAACAATATTAATTATTGCGTCTTGAATAAGATATTCCAGCAGACCTGTCTAAGCAAGCATTAGAATTAGAGGACTACGGCGGGATTACAACGACAGGGTGAATAAATGCAACGTGGATGTACAGAGACTAGAAGCGATTTAAGTTTAATTGACTAAGATGTAGCGTCATAAATAGTGAATAACAATATTAATTATTGCGTCATGGATAAGATATTCCAGGAGACCTGTCTAAGCAAGCATTACAAATAGAGGACTAAGGCGGGATTACAACGATTTGATAAATAAATGCAAAGTGGAAGTAAAAATAGTAGAAGCTAAATAGGTTCAATTCACAAAGGTGCAGCATCTGAAATAGGCATGAGCATATTGAATCATGCGTCTTGAATAATATAGTCTAGCGAGATCTGTCTGCGTAAGCATTAGAATTAGAGGACTACGGCGGGATTACAACGACATGGTGAATAAATGCAACGTGGATGTACAAAGAGTAGAAGCTAAATAGGTTCAATTCACAAAGGTGCAGCATCTGAAATAGGCATGAGCATATTGAATCATGCGTCTTGAATAATATAGTCTAGCGAGATCTGTCTGCGTAAGCATTAGAATTAGAGGACTGCGGCGGGATTACAACGACATGGTGAATAAATGCAACGTGGATGTACAGAGACTAGAAGCGATATAAGTTTAATTGACTAAGATGTAGCGTCATAAATAGGGAATAACAATATTAATTATTGCGTCTTGAATAAGATATTACAGCAGACCTGTCTAAGCAAGCATTACAATGAGAGGACTAAGGCGGGATTACAACGACTTGGTAAATAAATGCAACGTGGATGTACAGAGACTAGAAGCGATATAAGTTTAATTGACTAATATGTAGCGTCATAAATAGGGAATAACAATATTAATTATTGCGTCTTGAATAAGATATTCCAGCAGACCTGTCTGCGCAAGCATTAAATTTAGAGGACTAAGGCGGGATTACAACGATTTGATAAATAAATGCAAAGTGGAAGTAAAAATAGTAGAAGCTAAATGGGTTCAATTCACAAAGGTGCAGCATCTGAAATAGGCATTAGCATATTGAATCATGCGTCTTGAATAATATAGTCTAGCGAGATCTGTCTGCGTAAGCAATAGAATTAGAGGACTACGGCGGGATTACAACGACAGGGTGAATAAATGCAACGTGGATTTACAGAGACTAGAAACGATATAAGTTTAATTGACTAACATGTAGCGTCATAAATAGGGAATAACAATATTAATTATTGCGTCTTGAATAAGATATTCCAGCAGACCTGTCTAAGCAAGCATTACAATGAGAGGACTAAGGCGGGATTACAACGATTTGATAAATAAATGCAAAGTGGAAGTAAAAATAGTAGAAGCTAAATAGGTTCAATTCACAAAGGTGCAGCATCTGAAATAGGCATGAGCATATTGAATTATGCGTCTTGAATAATATAGTCTAGCAAGATCTGTCTGCGTAAGCATTAGAATTAGAGGACTACGGCGGGATTACAACGACATGGTGAATAAATGCAACGTGGATGTACAAAGAGTAGAAGCTAAATAGGTTCAATTCACAAAGGTGCAGCATCTGAAATAGGCATGAGCATATTGAATCATGCGTCTTGAATAATATAGTCTAGCGAGATCTGTCTGCGTAAGCATTAGAATTAGAGGACTGCGGCGGGATTACAACGACATGGTGAATAAATGCAACGTGGATGTACAGAGACTAGAAGCGATATAAGTTTAATTGACTAAGATGTAGCGTCATAAATAGGGAATAACAATATTAATTATTGCGTCTTGAATAAGATATTCCAGCAGACCTGTCTAAGCAAGCATTACAATGAGAGGACTAAGGCGGGATTACAACGACTTGGTAAATAAATGAAACGTGGATGTACAAATAGTAGAAGCTAAATAGGTTCAATTCACAAAGGTTCAGCGTCTGAAATACGGATGAGGATATTGGATAACGCGTCATGAATAAGATATTCCAGCAGACCTGTCTGCGCAAGCATTAAATTTAGAGGACTAAGGCGGGATTACAACGATTTGATAAATAAATGCAAAGTGGAAGTAAAAATAGTAGAAGCTAAATGGGTTCAATTCACAAAGGTGCAGCATCTGAAATAGGCATTAGCATATTGAATCATGCGTCTTGAATAATATAGTCTAGCGAGATCTGTCTGCGTAAGCAATATAATTAGAGAACTACGGCGGGATTACAACGACATGGTGAATAAATGCAACGTGGATGTACAGAGACTAGAAGCGATATAAGTTTAATTGACTAAGATGTAGCGTCATAAATAGGGAATAACAAAATTAATTATTGCGTCTTGAATAAGATATTCCAGCAGACCTGTCTAAGCAAGCATTACAATGAGAGGACTAAGGCGGGATTACAACGATTTGATAAATAAATGCAAAGTGGAAGTAAAAATAGTAGAAGCTAAATAGGTTCAATTCACAAAGGTGCAGCATCTGAAATAGGCATGAGCATATTGAATTATGCGTCTTGAATAATATAGTCTAGCGACATCTGTCTGCGTAAGCATTAGAATTAGAGGACTACGGCGGGATTACAACGACATGGCGAATAAATGCAACGTGGATGTACAGAGACTAGAAGCGATATAAGTTTAATTGACTAAGATGTAGCGTCATAAATAGGGAATAACAATATTAATTATTGCGTCTTGAATAAGATATTCCAGCAGACCTGTCTAAGCAAGCATTACAAATAGAGGACTAAGGCGGGATTACAACGATTTGATAAATAAATGCAAAGTGGAAGTAAAAATAGTAGAAGCTAAATAGGTTCAATTCACAAAGGTGCAGCATCTGAAATAGGCATGAGCATATTGAATCATGCGTCTTGAATAATATAGTCTAGCGAGATCTGTCTGCGTAAGCATTAGAATTAGAGGACTACGGCGGGATTACAACGACATGGTGAATAAATGCAACGTGGATGTACAAAGAGTAGAAGCTAAATAGGTTCAATTCACAAAGGTGCAGCATCTGAAATAGGCATGAGCATATTGAATCATGCGTCTTGAATAATATAGTCTAGCGAGATCTGTCTGCGTAAGCATTAGAATTAGAGGACTGCGGCGGGATTACAACGACATGGTGAATAAATGCAACGTGGATGTACAGAGACTAGAAGCGATATAAGTTTAATTGACTAAGATGTAGCGTCATAAATAGGGAATAACAATATTAATTATTGCGTCTTGAATAAGATATTACAGCAGACCTGTCTAAGCAAGCATTACAATGAGAGGACTAAGGCGGGATTACAACGACTTGGTAAATAAATGCAACGTGGATGTACAGAGACTAGAAGCGATATAAGTTTAATTGACTAATATGTAGCGTCATAAATAGGGAATAACAATATTAATTATTGCGTCTTGAATAAGATATTCCAGCAGACCTGTCTGCGCAAGCATTAAATTTAGAGGACTAAGGCGGGATTACAACGATTTGATAAATAAATGCAAAGTGGAAGTAAAAATAGTAGAAGCTAAATGGGTTCAATTCACAAAGGTGCAGCATCTGAAATAGGCATTAGCATATTGAATCATGCGTCTTGAATAATATAGTCTAGCGAGATCTGTCTGCGTAAGCAATAGAATTAGAGGACTACGGCGGGATTACAACGACAGGGTGAATAAATGCAACGTGGATTTACAGAGACTAGAAGCGATATAAGTTTAATTGACTAAGATGTAGCGTCATAAATAGGGAATAACAATATTAATTATTGCGTCTTGAATAAGATATTCCAGCAGACCTGTCTAAGCAAGCATTACAAATAGAGGACTAAGGCGGGATTACAACGATTTGATAAATAAATGCAAAGTGGAAGTAAAAATAGTAGAAGCTAAATAGGTTCAATTCACAAAGGTGCAGCATCTGAAATAGGCATGAGCATATTGAATCATGCGTCTTGAATAATATAGTCTAGCGAGATCTGTCTGCGTAAGCATTAGAATTAGAGGACTACGGCGGGATTACAACGACATGGTGAATAAATGCAACGTGGATGTACAAAGAGTAGAAGCTAAATAGGTTCAATTCACAAAGGTGCAGCATCTGAAATAGGCATGAGCATATTGAATCATGCGTCTTGAATAATATAGTCTAGCGAGATCTGTCTGCGTAAGCATTAGAATTAGAGGACTGCGGCGGGATTACAACGACATGGTGAATAAATGCAACGTGGATGTACAGAGACTAGAAGCGATATAAGTTTAATTGACTAAGATGTAGCGTCATAAATAGGGAATAACAATATTAATTATTGCGTCTTGAATAAGATATTACAGCAGACCTGTCTAAGCAAGCATTACAATGAGAGGACTAAGGCGGGATTACAACGACTTGGTAAATAAATGCAACGTGGATGTACAGAGACTAGAAGCGATATAAGTTTAATTGACTAATATGTAGCGTCATAAATAGGGAATAACAATATTAATTATTGCGTCTTGAATAAGATATTCCAGCAGACCTGTCTGCGCAAGCATTAAATTTAGAGGACTAAGGCGGGATTACAACGATTTGATAAATAAATGCAAAGTGGAAGTAAAAATAGTAGAAGCTAAATGGGTTCAATTCACAAAGGTGCAGCATCTGAAATAGGCATTAGCATATTGAATCATGCGTCTTGAATAATATAGTCTAGCGAGATCTGTCTGCGTAAGCAATAGAATTAGAGGACTACGGCGGGATTACAACGACAGGGTGAATAAATGCAACGTGGATTTACAGAGACTAGAAACGATATAAGTTTAATTGACTAACATGTAGCGTCATAAATAGGGAATAACAATATTAATTATTGCGTCTTGAATAAGATATTCCAGCAGACCTGTCTAAGCAAGCATTACAATGAGAGGACTAAGGCGGGATTACAACGATTTGATAAATAAATGCAAAGTGGAAGTAAAAATAAAGAAGCTAAATAGGTTCAATTCACAAAGGTGCAGCATCTGAAATAGGCATGAGCATATTGAATTATGCGTCTTGAATAATATAGTCTAGCAAGATCTGTCTGCGTAAGCATTAGAATTAGAGGACTACGGCGGGATTACAACGACATGGTGAATAAATGCAACGTGGATGTACAAAGAGTAGAAGCTAAATAGGTTCAATTCACAAAGGTGCAGCATCTGAAATAGGCATGAGCATATTGAATCATGCGTCTTGAATAATATAGTCTAGCGAGATCTGTCTGCGTAAGCATTAGAATTAGAGGACTGCGGCGGGATTACAACGACATGGTGAATAAATGCAACGTGGATGTACAGAGACTAGAAGCGATATAAGTTTAATTGACTAAGATGTAGCGTCATAAATAGGGAATAACAATATTAATTATTGCGTCTTGAATAAGATATTCCAGCAGACCTGTCTAAGCAAGCATTACAATGAGAGGACTAAGGCGGGATTACAACGACTTGGTAAATAAATGAAACGTGGATGTACAAATAGTAGAAGCTAAATAGGTTCAATTCACAAAGGTTCAGCGTCTGAAATACGGATGAGGATATTGGATAACGCGTCATGAATAAGATATTCCAGCAGACCTGTCTGCGCAAGCATTAAATTTAGAGGACTAAGGCGGGATTACAACGATTTGATAAATAAATGCAAAGTGGAAGTAAAAATAGTAGAAGCTAAATGGGTTCAATTCACAAAGGTGCAGCATCTGAAATAGGCATTAGCATATTGAATCATGCGTCTTGAATAATATAGTCTAGCGAGATCTGTCTGCGTAAGCAATATAATTAGAGAACTACGGCGGGATTACAACGACATGGTGAATAAATGCAACGTGGATGTACAGAGACTAGAAGCGATATAAGTTTAATTGACTAAGATGTAGCGTCATAAATAGGGAATAACAAAATTAATTATTGCGTCTTGAATAAGATATTCCAGCAGACCTGTCTAAGCAAGCATTACAATGAGAGGACTAAGGCGGGATTACAACGATTTGATAAATAAATGCAAAGTGGAAGTAAAAATAGTAGAAGCTAAATAGGTTCAATTCACAAAGGTGCAGCATCTGAAATAGGCATGAGCATATTGAATTATGCGTCTTGAATAATATAGTCTAGCGACATCTGTCTGCGTAAGCATTAGAATTAGAGGACTACGGCGGGATTACAACGACATGGCGAATAAATGCAACGTGGATGTACAGAGACTAGAAGCGATATAAGTTTAATTGACTAAGATGTAGCGTCATAAATAGGGAATAACAATATTAATTATTGCGTCTTGAATAAGATATTCCAGCAGACCTGTCTAAGCAAGCATTACAAATAGAGGACTAAGGCGGGATTACAACGATTTGATAAATAAATGCAAAGTGGAAGTAAAAATAGTAGAAGCTAAATAGGTTCAATTCACAAAGGTGCAGCATCTGAAATAGGCATGAGCATATTGAATCATGCGTCTTGAATAATATAGTCTAGCGAGATCTGTCTGCGTAAGCATTAGAATTAGAGGACTACGGCGGGATTACAACGACATGGTGAATAAATGCAACGTGGATGTACAAAGAGTAGAAGCTAAATAGGTTCAATTCACAAAGGTGCAGCATCTGAAATAGGCATGAGCATATTGAATCATGCGTCTTGAATAATATAGTCTAGCGAGATCTGTCTGCGTAAGCATTAGAATTAGAGGACTGCGGCGGGATTACAACGACATGGTGAATAAATGCAACGTGGATGTACAGAGACTAGAAGCGATATAAGTTTAATTGACTAAGATGTAGCGTCATAAATAGGGAATAACAATATTAATTATTGCGTCTTGAATAAGATATTACAGCAGACCTGTCTAAGCAAGCATTACAATGAGAGGACTAAGGCGGGATTACAACGACTTGGTAAATAAATGCAACGTGGATGTACAGAGACTAGAAGCGATATAAGTTTAATTGACTAATATGTAGCGTCATAAATAGGGAATAACAATATTAATTATTGCGTCTTGAATAAGATATTCCAGCAGACCTGTCTGCGCAAGCATTAAATTTAGAGGACTAAGGCGGGATTACAACGATTTGATAAATAAATGCAAAGTGGAAGTAAAAATAGTAGAAGCTAAATGGGTTCAATTCACAAAGGTGCAGCATCTGAAATAGGCATTAGCATATTGAATCATGCGTCTTGAATAATATAGTCTAGCGAGATCTGTCTGCGTAAGCAATAGAATTAGAGGACTACGGCGGGATTACAACGACAGGGTGAATAAATGCAACGTGGATTTACAGAGACTAGAAGCGATATAAGTTTAATTGACTAAGATGTAGCGTCATAAATAGGGAATAACAATATTAATTATTGCGTCTTGAATAAGATATTCCAGCAGACCTGTCTAAGCAAGCATTACAAATAGAGGACTAAGGCGGGATTACAACGATTTGATAAATAAATGCAAAGTGGAAGTAAAAATAGTAGAAGCTAAATAGGTTCAATTCACAAAGGTGCAGCATCTGAAATAGGCATGAGCATATTGAATCATGCGTCTTGAATAATATAGTCTAGCGAGATCTGTCTGCGTAAGCATTAGAATTAGAGGACTACGGCGGGATTACAACGACATGGTGAATAAATGCAACGTGGATGTACAAAGAGTAGAAGCTAAATAGGTTCAATTCACAAAGGTGCAGCATCTGAAATAGGCATGAGCATATTGAATCATGCGTCTTGAATAATATAGTCTAGCGAGATCTGTCTGCGTAAGCATTAGAATTAGAGGACTGCGGCGGGATTACAACGACATGGTGAATAAATGCAACGTGGATGTACAGAGACTAGAAGCGATATAAGTTTAATTGACTAAGATGTAGCGTCATAAATAGGGAATAACAATATTAATTATTGCGTCTTGAATAAGATATTACAGCAGACCTGTCTAAGCAAGCATTACAATGAGAGGACTAAGGCGGGATTACAACGACTTGGTAAATAAATGCAACGTGGATGTACAGAGACTAGAAGCGATATAAGTTTAATTGACTAATATGTAGCGTCATAAATAGGGAATAACAATATTAATTATTGCGTCTTGAATAAGATATTCCAGCAGACCTGTCTGCGCAAGCATTAAATTTAGAGGACTAAGGCGGGATTACAACGATTTGATAAATAAATGCAAAGTGGAAGTAAAAATAGTAGAAGCTAAATGGGTTCAATTCACAAAGGTGCAGCATCTGAAATAGGCATTAGCATATTGAATCATGCGTCTTGAATAATATAGTCTAGCGAGATCTGTCTGCGTAAGCAATAGAATTAGAGGACTACGGCGGGATTACAACGACAGGGTGAATAAATGCAACGTGGATTTACAGAGACTAGAAACGATATAAGTTTAATTGACTAACATGTAGCGTCATAAATAGGGAATAACAATATTAATTATTGCGTCTTGAATAAGATATTCCAGCAGACCTGTCTAAGCAAGCATTACAATGAGAGGACTAAGGCGGGATTACAACGATTTGATAAATAAATGCAAAGTGGAAGTAAAAATAAAGAAGCTAAATAGGTTCAATTCACAAAGGTGCAGCATCTGAAATAGGCATGAGCATATTGAATTATGCGTCTTGAATAATATAGTCTAGCAAGATCTGTCTGCGTAAGCATTAGAATTAGAGGACTACGGCGGGATTACAACGACATGGTGAATAAATGCAACGTGGATGTACAAAGAGTAGAAGCTAAATAGGTTCAATTCACAAAGGTGCAGCATCTGAAATAGGCATGAGCATATTGAATCATGCGTCTTGAATAATATAGTCTAGCGAGATCTGTCTGCGTAAGCATTAGAATTAGAGGACTGCGGCGGGATTACAACGACATGGTGAATAAATGCAACGTGGATGTACAGAGACTAGAAGCGATATAAGTTTAATTGACTAAGATGTAGCGTCATAAATAGGGAATAACAATATTAATTATTGCGTCTTGAATAAGATATTCCAGCAGACCTGTCTAAGCAAGCATTACAATGAGAGGACTAAGGCGGGATTACAACGACTTGGTAAATAAATGAAACGTGGATGTACAAATAGTAGAAGCTAAATAGGTTCAATTCACAAAGGTTCAGCGTCTGAAATACGGATGAGGATATTGGATAACGCGTCATGAATAAGATATTCCAGCAGACCTGTCTGCGCAAGCATTAAATTTAGAGGACTAAGGCGGGATTACAACGATTTGATAAATAAATGCAAAGTGGAAGTAAAAATAGTAGAAGCTAAATGGGTTCAATTCACAAAGGTGCAGCATCTGAAATAGGCATTAGCATATTGAATCATGCGTCTTGAATAATATAGTCTAGCGAGATCTGTCTGCGTAAGCAATATAATTAGAGAACTACGGCGGGATTACAACGACATGGTGAATAAATGCAACGTGGATGTACAGAGACTAGAAGCGATATAAGTTTAATTGACTAAGATGTAGCGTCATAAATAGGGAATAACAAAATTAATTATTGCGTCTTGAATAAGATATTCCAGCAGACCTGTCTAAGCAAGCATTACAATGAGAGGACTAAGGCGGGATTACAACGATTTGATAAATAAATGCAAAGTGGAAGTAAAAATAGTAGAAGCTAAATAGGTTCAATTCACAAAGGTGCAGCATCTGAAATAGGCATGAGCATATTGAATTATGCGTCTTGAATAATATAGTCTAGCGACATCTGTCTGCGTAAGCATTAGAATTAGAGGACTACGGCGGGATTACAACGACATGGCGAATAAATGCAACGTGGATGTACAGAGACTAGAAGCGATATAAGTTTAATTGACTAAGATGTAGCGTCATAAATAGGGAATAACAATATTAATTATTGCGTCTTGAATAAGATATTCCAGCAGACCTGTCTAAGCAAGCATTACAATGAGAGGACTAAGGCGGGATTACAACGACTTGGTAAATAAATGCAACGTGGATGTACAGAGACTAGAAGCGATATAAGTTTAATTGACTAAGATGTAGCGTCATAAATAGGGAATAACAATATTAATTATTGCGTCTTGAATAAGATATTCCAGCAGACCTGTCTAAGCAAGCATTACAATGAGAGGACTAAGGCGGGATTACAACGACTTGGTAATTAAATGAAACGTGGATGTACAAAGAGTAGAAGCTAAATAGGTTCAATTCACAAAGGTTCAGCGTCTGAAATACGGATGAGGATATTGGATAACGCGTCATGAATAAGATATTCCAGCAGACCTGTCTGCGCAAGCATTAAATTTAGAGGACTAAGGCGGGATTACAACGATTTGATAAATAAATGCAAAGTGGAAGTAAAAATAGTAGAAGCTAAATAGGTTCAATTCAGAAAGGTGCAGCATCTGAGATAGGCATGAGCATATTGAATCATGCGTCTTGAATAATATAGTCTAGCGAGATCTGTCTGCGTAAGCATTAGAATTAGAGGACTACGGCGGGATTACAACGACATGGTGAATAAATGCAAAGTGGAAGTAAAAATAGTAGAAGCTAAATGGGTTCAATTCACAAAGGTGCAGCATCTGAAATAGGCATTAGCATATTGAATCATGCGTCTTGAATAATATATTCTAGCAGATCTGTCTGCGTAAGCATTAAAATTAGAGGACTACGGCGGGATTACAACGACATGGTGAATAAATGCAACGTGGATGTACAGAGACTAGAAGCGATATAAGTTTAATTGACTAAGATGTAGCGTCATAAATAGGGAATAACAATATTAATTATTGCGTCTTGAATAAGATATTCCAGCAGACCTGTCTAAGCAAGCATTAGAATTAGAGGACTACGGCGGGATTACAACGACAGGGTGAATAAATGCAACGTGGATGTACAGTGAGTAGAAGCTAAATAGGTTCAATTCACAAAGGTGCAGCGTCTGAAATAGGCATGAACGTAATGAATTATGCGTCTTGAATAATATATTCTAGCAGACCTGTCAGCGTAAGCATTAGAATTAAAGGACTAAGGCAGGATTACAACAACATGGAAAATAAATGCTACGTGGAAGTAAAAAGATTAGAATCTAAATAGGTCCAATTCACAAAGGTGCAGCGACTGAAATACGCATGAGGATATTGAATTATGCGTCTTGAATAATATATTCTAGCAGATTTGTCTGCGTAAGTATTAGAATTAAAGGACTAAGGCGGGATTACAACAACATGGAAAATAAATGCTACGTGGAATAAAAAAAAGAGTAGAAGCTAAATAGGTTCAATTCACAAAGGTGCAGCGTCTGAAATAGGCATGAGCATATTGAATTATGCGTCTTGAATAATATAGTCTAGCAGAGCTGTCTGCGTAAGCATTAGAATTAGAGGACTACGGCGGGATTACAACGACAGGGTGAATAAATGCAACGTGGATTTACAGAGACTAGAAGCGATATAAGTTTAATTGACTAACATGTAGCGTCATAAATAGGGAATAACAATATTAATTATTGCGTCTTGAATAAGATATTCCGGCAGACCTGTCTAAGCAAGCATTACTATGAAAGGACTAAGGCGGGATTACAACGACTTGGTAAATAAATGCAACGTGGATGTACAAAGAGTAGAAGCTAAATAGGTTCAATTCACAAAGGTGCAGCGTCTGAAATAGGCATGAGCATATTGAATTATGCGTCTTGAATAATATAGTCTAGCAGAGCTGTCTGCGTAAGCATTAGAATTAGAGGACTACGGCGGGATTACGACGACATGGTGAATAAATGCAACGTGGATGTACAGAGACTAGAAGCGATATAAGTTTAATTGACTAAGATGTAGCGTCATAAGTAGGCATGAGCATATTAATTTATGCGTCTTGAATAAGATATTCCAGCAGACCTGTCTAAGCAAGCATTAGAATTAGAGGACTACGGCGGGATTACAACGACTGGGTGAATAAATGCAACGTGGATATACAGAGAGTAGAAGCTAAATAGGTTCAATTCACAAAGGTGCAGCGTCTGAAATAGGCATGAACATATTGAATTATGCGTCTTGAATAATATATTCTAGCAGATCTGTCTGCGTAAGCATTAAAATTAGAGGACTACGGCGGGATTACAACGACATGGTGAATAAATGCAACGTGGATGTACAGAGACTAGAAGCGATATAAGTTTAATTGACTAAGATGTAGCGTCATAAATAGGGAATAACAATATTAATTATTGCGTCTTGAATAAGATATTCCAGCAGACCTGTCTGAGCAAGCATTAGAATTAGAGGACTACGGCGGGATTACAACGACAGGGTGAATAAATGCAACGTGGATGTACAGAGAGTAGAAGCTAAATAGGTTCAATTCACAAAGGTGCAGCGTCTGAAATAGGCATGAGGATATTGAATTATGCGTCTTGAATAATATATTCTAGCAGATCTGTCTGCGTAAGTATTAGAATTAAAGGACTAAGGCGGGATTACAACAACATGGAAAATAAATGCTACGTGGAATAAAAAAAAAAGAGTAGAAGCTAAATAGGTTCAATTCACAAAGGTGCAGCGTCTGAAATAGGAATGAGCATATTGAATTATGCGTCTTGAATAATATAGTCTAGCAGAGCTGTCTGCGTAAGCATTAGAATTAGAGGACTACGGCGGGATTACAACGACAGGGTGAATAAATGCAACGTGGATTTACAGAGACTAGAAACGATATAAGTTTAATTGACTAACATGTAGCGTTATAAATAGGGAATAACAATATTAATTATTGCGTCTTGAATAAGATATTCCAGCAGACCTGTCTAAGCAAGCATTACAATGAGAGGACTAAGGCGGGATTACAACGACTTTGTAAATAAATGCAACGTGGATGTACAAAGAGTAGAAGCTAAATAGGTTCAATTCACAAAGGTGCAGCGTCTGAAATAGGCATGAGCATATTGAATTATGCGTCTTGAATAATATAGTCTAGCAGAGCTGTCTGCGTAAGCATTAGAATTAGAGGACTACGGCGGGATTACGACGACATGGTGAATAAATGCAACGTGGATGTACAGAGACTAGAAGCGATATAAGTTTAATTGACTAAGATGTAGCGTCATAAGTAGGCATGAGCATATTAATTTATGCGTCTTGAATAAGATATTCCAGCAGACCTGTCTAAGCAAGCATTAGAATTAGAGGACTACGGCGGGATTACAACGACAGGGTGAATAAATGCAACGTGGATGTACAGAGAGTAGAAGCTAAATAGGTTCAATTCACAAAGGTGCAGCGACTGAAATACGCATGAGGATATTAAATTATGCGTCTTGAATAATATAGTCTAGCAGATCTGTCTGCGTAAGCATTAGAATTAGAGGACTACGGCGGGATTACAACGACAGGGTGAATAAATGCAACGTGGATTTACAGAGACTAGAAGCGATATAAGTTTAATTGACTAAGATGTAGCGTCATAAATAGGGAATAACAATATTAATTATTGCGTCTTGAATAAGATATTCCAGCAGACCTATCTAAGCAAGCATTAGAATTAGAGGACTACGGCGGGATTACAACGACAGGGTGAATAAATGCAACGTGGATGTACAAAGAGTAGAAGCTAAATAGGTTCAATTCACAAAGGTGCAGCATCTGAAATAGGCATGAGCATATTGAATTATGCGTCTTGAATAATATAGTCTAGCGAGAGCTGTCTGCGTAAGCATTAGAATTAGAGGACTGCGGCGGGATTACAACGACATGGTGAATAAATGCAACGTGGATGTACAGAGACTAGAAGCGATATAAGTTTAATTGACTAAGATGTAGCGTCATAAATAGGCAATATCAATATTAATTTATGCGTCTTGAATAAGATATTCCAGCAGACCTGCCTGAGCAAGCATTAGAATTAGAGGACTACGGCGGGATTACAACGACAGGGTGAATAAATGCAACGTGGATGTACAGAGAGTAGAAGCTAAATAGGTTCAATTCACAAAGGTGCAGCGTCTGAAATAGGCATGAGGATATTGAATTATGCGTCTTGAATAATATATTCTAGCAGATCTGTCTGCGTAAGTATTAGAATTAAAGGACTAAGGCGGGATTACAACAACATGGAAAATAAATGCTACGTGGAATAAAAAAAAAGAGTAGAAGCTAAATAGGTTCAATTCACAAAGGTGCAGCGTCTGAAATAGGCATGAGCATATTGAATTATGCGTCTTGAATAATATAGTCTAGCAGAGCTGTCTGCGTAAGCATTAGAATTAGAGGACTACGGCGGGATTACAACGACAGGGTGAATAAATGCAACGTGGATGTACAGAGACTAGAAGCGATATAAGTTTAATTGACTAAGATGTAGCGTCATAAATAGGGAATAACAATATTAATTATTGCGTCTTGAATAAGATATTCCAGCAGACCTGTCTAAGCAAGCATTAGAATTAGAGGACTACGGCGGGATTACAACGACAGGGTGAATAAATGCAACGTGGATATACAGAGAGTAGAAGCTAAATAGGTTCAATTCACAAAGGTGCAGCGTCTGAAATAGGCATGAACATATTGAATTATGCGTCTTGAATAATATATTCTAGCAGATCTGTCTGCGTAAGCATTAAAATTAGAGGACTACGGCGGGATTACAACGACATGGTGAATAAATGCAACGTGGATGTACAGAGACTAGAAGCGATATAAGTTTAATTGACTAAGATGTAGCGTCATAAATAGGGAATAACAATATTAATTATTGCGTCTTGAATAAGATATTCCAGCAGACCTGTCTGAGCAAGCATTAGAATTAGAGGACTACGGCGGGATTACAACGACAGGGTGAATAAATGCAACGTGGATGTACAGAGAGTAGAAGCTAAATAGGTTCAATTCACAAAGGTGCAGCGTCTGAAATAGGCATGAGGATATTGAATTATGCGTCTTGAATAATATATTCTAGCAGATCTGTCTGCGTAAGTATTAGAATTAAAGGACTAAGGCGGGATTACAACAACATGGAAAATAAATGCTACGTGGAATAAAAAAAAAGAGTAGAAGCTAAATAGGTTCAATTCACAAAGGTGCAGCGTCTGAAATAGGCATGAGCATATTGAATTATGCGTCTTGAATAATATAGTCTAGCAGAGCTGTCTGCGTAAGCATTAGAATTAGAGGACTACGGCGGGATTACAACGACAGGGTGAATAAATGCAACGTGGATTTACAGAGACTAGAAACGATATAAGTTTAATTGACTAACATGTAGCGTCATAAATAGGGAATAACAATATTAATTATTGCGTCTTGAATAAGATATTCCAGCAGACCTGTCTAAGCAAGCATTACAATGAGAGGACTAAGGCGGGATTACAACGATTTGATAAATAAATGCAAAGTGGAAGTAAAAATAGTAGAAGCTAAATAGGTTCAATTCACAAAGGTGCAGCATCTGAAATAGGCATGAGCATATTGAATTATGCGTCTTGAATAATATAGTCTAGCGAGATCTGTCTGCGTAAGCATTAGAATTAGAGGACTACGGCGGGATTACAACGACATGGTGAATAAATGCAACGAGGATGTACAGAGACTAGAAGCGATATAAGTTTAATTGACTAAGATGTAGCGTCATAAATAGGGAATAACAATATTAATTATTGCGTCATGAATAAGATATTCCAGCAGACCTGTCTAAGCAAGCATTACAATGAGAGGACTAAGGCGGGATTACAACGACTTGGTAAATAAATGCAACGTGGATGTACAAAGAGTAGAAGCTAAATAGGTTCAATTCACAAAGGTGCAGCATCTGAAATAGGCATGAGCATATTGAATCATGCGTCTTGAATAATATAGTCTAGCGAGATCTGTCTGCGTAAGCATTAGAATTAGAGGACTACGGCGGGATTACAACGACATGGTGAATAAATGCAACGTGGATGTACAAAGAGTAGAAGCTAAATAGGTTCAATTCACAAAGGTGCAGCATCTGAAATAGGCATGAGCATATTGAATCATGCGTCTTGAATAATATAGTCTAGCGAGATCTGTCTGCGTAAGCATTAGAATTAGAGGACTGCGGCGGGATTACAACGACATGGTGAATAAATGCAACGTGGATGTACAGAGACTAGAAGCGATATAAGTTTAATTGACTAAGATGTAGCGTCATAAATAGGGAATAACAATATTAATTATTGCGTCTTGAATAAGATATTCCAGCAGACCTGTCTAAGCAAGCATTACAATGAGAGGACTAAGGCGGGATTACAACGACTTGGTAAATAAATGAAACGTGGATGTACAAATAGTAGAAGCTAAATAGGTTCAATTCACAAAGGTTCAGCGTCTGAAATACGGATGAGGATATTGGATAACGCGTCATGAATAAGATATTCCAGCAGACCTGTCTGCGCAAGCATTAAATTTACAGGACTAAGGCGGGATTACAACGATTTGATAAATAAATGCAAAGTGGAAGTAAAAATAGTAGAAGCTAAATGGGTTCAATTCACAAAGGTGCAGCATCTGAAATAGGCATTAGCATATTGAATCATGCGTCTTGAATAATATAGTCTAGCGAGATCTGTCTGCGTAAGCAATAGAATTAGAGAACTACGGCGGGATTACAACGACATGGTGAATAAATGCAACGTGGATGTACAGAGACTAGAAGCGATATAAGTTTAATTGACTAAGATGTAGCGTCATAAATAGGGAATAACAAAATTAATTATTGCGTCTTGAATAAGATATTCCAGCAGACCTGTCTAAGCAAGCATTACAATGAGAGGACTAAGGCGGGATTACAACGATTTGATAAATAAATGCAAAGTGGAAGTAAAAATAGTAGAAGCTAAATAGGTTCAATTCACAAAGGTGCAGCATCTGAAATAGGCATGAGCATATTGAATTATGCGTCTTGAATAATATAGTCTAGCGACATCTGTCTGCGTAAGCATTAGAATTAGAGGACTACGGCGGGATTACAACGACATGGCGAATAAATGCAACGTGGATGTACAGAGACTAGAAGCGATATAAGTTTAATTGACTAAGATGTAGCGTCATAAATAGGGAATAACAATATTAATTATTGCGTCTTGAATAAGATATTCCAGCAGACCTGTCTAAGCAAGCATTACAATGAGAGGACTAAGGCGGGATTACAACGACTTGGTAAATAAATGCAACGTGGATGTACAGAGACTAGAAGCGATATAAGTTTAATTGACTAAGATGTAGCGTCATAAATAGGGAATAACAATATTAATTATTGCGTCTTGAATAAGATATTCCAGCAGACCTGTCTAAGCAAGCATTACAATGAGAGGACTAAGGCGGGATTACAACGACTTGGTAATTAAATGAAACGTGGATGTACAAAGAGTAGAAGCTAAATAGGTTCAATTCACAAAGGTTCAGCGTCTGAAATACGGATGAGGATATTGGATAACGCGTCATGAATAAGATATTCCAGCAGACCTGTCTGCGCAAGCATTAAATTTAGAGGACTAAGGCGGGATTACAACGATTTGATAAATAAATGCAAAGTGGAAGTAAAAATAGTAGAAGCTAAATAGGTTCAATTCACAAAGGTGCAGCATCTGAGATAGGCATGAGCATATTGAATCATGCGTCTTGAATAATATAGTCTAGCGAGATCTGTCTGCGTAAGCATTAGAATTAGAGGACTACGGCGGGATTACAACGACATGGTGAATAAATGCAACGTGGATGTACAAAGAGTAGAAGCTAAATAGGTTCAATTCACAAAGGTGCAGCATCTGAAATAGGCATGAGCATATTGAATCATGCGTCTTGAATAATATAGTCTAGCGAGATCTGTCTGCGTAAGCATTAGAATTAGAGGACTGCGGCGGGATTACAACGACATGGTGAATAAATGCAACGTGGATGTACAGAGACTAGAAGCGATATAAGTTTAATTGACTAAGATGTAGCGTCATAAATAGGCAATATCAATATTAATTTATGCGTCTTGAATAAGATATTCCAGCAGACCTGTCTAAGCAAGCATTAGAATTAGAGGACTACGGCGGGATTACAACGACAGGGTGAATAAATGCAACGTGGATATACAGAGAGTAGAAGCTAAATAGGTTCAATTCACAAAGGTGCAGCGTCTGAAATAGGCATGAACATATTGAATTATGCGTCTTGAATAATATATTCTAGCAGATCTGTCTGCGTAAGCATTAAAATTAGAGGACTACGGCGGGATTACAACGACATGGTGAATAAATGCAACGTGGATGTACAGAGACTAGAAGCGATATAAGTTTAATTGACTAAGATGTAGCGTCATAAATAGGGAATAACAATATTAATTATTGCGTCTTGAATAAGATATTCCAGCAGACCTGTCTGAGCAAGCATTAGAATTAGAGGACTACGGCGGGATTACAACGACAGGGTGAATAAATGCAACGTGGATGTACAGAGAGTAGAAGCTAAATAGGTTCAATTCACAAAGGTGCAGCGTCTGAAATAGGCATGAGGATATTGAATTATGCGTCTTGAATAATATATTCTAGCAGATCTGTCTGCGTAAGTATTAGAATTAAAGGACTAAGGCGGGATCACAACAACATGGAAAATAAATGCTACGTGGAATAAAAAAAAAGAGTAGAAGCTAAATAGGTTCAATTCACAAAGGTGCAGCATCTGAAATAGGCATGAGCATATTGAATCATGCGTCTTGAATAATATAGTCTAGCGAGACCTGTCTGCGCAAGCATTAAATTTAGAGGACTAAGGCGGGATTACAACGATTTGATAAATAAATGCAAAGTGGAAGTAAAAATAGTAGAAGCTAAATAGGTTCAATTCACAAAGGTGCAGCATCTGAGATAGGCATGAGCATATTGAATCATGCGTCTTGAATAATATAGTCTAGCGAGATCTGTCTGCGTAAGCATTAGAATTAGAGGACTACGGCGGGATTACAACGACATGGTGAATAAATGCAAAGTGGAAGTAAAAATAGTAGAAGCTAAATGGGTTCAATTCACAAAGGTGCAGCATCTGAAATAGGCATTAGCATATTGAATCATGCGTCTTGAATAATATATTCTAGCAGATCTGTCTGCGTAAGCATTAAAATTAGAGGACTACGGCGGGATTACAACGACATGGTGAATAAATGCAACGTGGATGTACAGAGACTAGAAGCGATATAAGTTTAATTGACTAAGATGTAGCGTCATAAATAGGGAATAACAATATTAATTATTGCGTCTTGAATAAGATATTCCAGCAGACCTGTCTAAGCAAGCATTAGAATTAGAGGACTACGGCGGGATTACAACGACAGGGTGAATAAATGCAACGTGGATGTACAGTGAGTAGAAGCTAAATAGGTTCAATTCACAAAGGTGCAGCGTCTGAAATAGGCATGAACGTAATGAATTATGCGTCTTGAATAATATATTCTAGCAGACCTGTCAGCGTAAGCATTAGAATTAAAGGACTAAGGCAGGATTACAACAACATGGAAAATAAATGCTACGTGGAAGTAAAAAGATTAGAATCTAAATAGGTCCAATTCACAAAGGTGCAGCGACTGAAATACGCATGAGGATATTGAATTATGCGTCTTGAATAATATATTCTAGCAGATTTGTCTGCGTAAGTATTAGAATTAAAGGACTAAGGCGGGATTACAACAACATGGAAAATAAATGCTACGTGGAATAAAAAAAAGAGTAGAAGCTAAATAGGTTCAATTCACAAAGGTGCAGCGTCTGAAATAGGCATGAGCATATTGAATTATGCGTCTTGAATAATATAGTCTAGCAGAGCTGTCTGCGTAAGCATTAGAATTAGAGGACTACGGCGGGATTACAACGACAGGGTGAATAAATGCAACGTGGATTTACAGAGACTAGAAGCGATATAAGTTTAATTGACTAACATGTAGCGTCATAAATAGGGAATAACAATATTAATTATTGCGTCTTGAATAAGATATTCCGGCAGACCTGTCTAAGCAAGCATTACTATGAAAGGACTAAGGCGGGATTACAACGACTTGGTAAATAAATGCAACGTGGATGTACAAAGAGTAGAAGCTAAATAGGTTCAATTCACAAAGGTGCAGCGTCTGAAATAGGCATGAGCATATTGAATTATGCGTCTTGAATAATATAGTCTAGCAGAGCTGTCTGCGTAAGCATTAGAATTAGAGGACTACGGCGGGATTACGACGACATGGTGAATAAATGCAACGTGGATGTACAGAGACTAGAAGCGATATAAGTTTAATTGACTAAGATGTAGCGTCATAAGTAGGCATGAGCATATTAATTTATGCGTCTTGAATAAGATATTCCAGCAGACCTGTCTAAGCAAGCATTAGAATTAGAGGACTACGGCGGGATTACAACGACTGGGTGAATAAATGCAACGTGGATATACAGAGAGTAGAAGCTAAATAGGTTCAATTCACAAAGGTGCAGCGTCTGAAATAGGCATGAACATATTGAATTATGCGTCTTGAATAATATATTCTAGCAGATCTGTCTGCGTAAGCATTAAAATTAGAGGACTACGGCGGGATTACAACGACATGGTGAATAAATGCAACGTGGATGTACAGAGACTAGAAGCGATATAAGTTTAATTGACTAAGATGTAGCGTCATAAATAGGGAATAACAATATTAATTATTGCGTCTTGAATAAGATATTCCAGCAGACCTGTCTGAGCAAGCATTAGAATTAGAGGACTACGGCGGGATTACAACGACAGGGTGAATAAATGCAACGTGGATGTACAGAGAGTAGAAGCTAAATAGGTTCAATTCACAAAGGTGCAGCGTCTGAAATAGGCATGAGGATATTGAATTATGCGTCTTGAATAATATATTCTAGCAGATCTGTCTGCGTAAGTATTAGAATTAAAGGACTAAGGCGGGATTACAACAACATGGAAAATAAATGCTACGTGGAATAAAAAAAAAGAGTAGAAGCTAAATAGGTTCAATTCACAAAGGTGCAGCGTCTGAAATAGGAATGAGCATATTGAATTATGCGTCTTGAATAATATAGTCTAGCAGAGCTGTCTGCGTAAGCATTAGAATTAGAGGACTACGGCGGGATTACAACGACAGGGTGAATAAATGCAACGTGGATTTACAGAGACTAGAAACGATATAAGTTTAATTGACTAACATGTAGCGTTATAAATAGGGAATAACAATATTAATTATTGCGTCTTGAATAAGATATTCCAGCAGACCTGTCTAAGCAAGCATTACAATGAGAGGACTAAGGCGGGATTACAACGACTTTGTAAATAAATGCAACGTGGATGTACAAAGAGTAGAAGCTAAATAGGTTCAATTCACAAAGGTGCAGCGTCTGAAATAGGCATGAGCATATTGAATTATGCGTCTTGAATAATATAGTCTAGCAGAGCTGTCTGCGTAAGCATTAGAATTAGAGGACTACGGCGGGATTACGACGACATGGTGAATAAATGCAACGTGGATGTACAGAGACTAGAAGCGATATAAGTTTAATTGACTAAGATGTAGCGTCATAAGTAGGCATGAGCATATTAATTTATGCGTCTTGAATAAGATATTCCAGCAGACCTGTCTAAGCAAGCATTAGAATTAGAGGACTACGGCGGGATTACAACGACAGGGTGAATAAATGCAACGTGGATGTACAGAGAGTAGAAGCTAAATAGGTTCAATTCACAAAGGTGCAGCGACTGAAATACGCATGAGGATATTAAATTATGCGTCTTGAATAATATAGTCTAGCAGATCTGTCTGCGTAAGCATTAGAATTAGAGGACTACGGCGGGATTACAACGACAGGGTGAATAAATGCAACGTGGATTTACAGAGACTAGAAGCGATATAAGTTTAATTGACTAAGATGTAGCGTCATAAATAGGGAATAACAATATTAATTATTGCGTCTTGAATAAGATATTCCAGCAGACCTATCTAAGCAAGCATTAGAATTAGAGGACTACGGCGGGATTACAACGACAGGGTGAATAAATGCAACGTGGATGTACAAAGAGTAGAAGCTAAATAGGTTCAATTCACAAAGGTGCAGCATCTGAAATAGGCATGAGCATATTGAATTATGCGTCTTGAATAATATAGTCTAGCGAGAGCTGTCTGCGTAAGCATTAGAATTAGAGGACTGCGGCGGGATTACAACGACATGGTGAATAAATGCAACGTGGATGTACAGAGACTAGAAGCGATATAAGTTTAATTGACTAAGATGTAGCGTCATAAATAGGCAATATCAATATTAATTTATGCGTCTTGAATAAGATATTCCAGCAGACCTGCCTGAGCAAGCATTAGAATTAGAGGACTACGGCGGGATTACAACGACAGGGTGAATAAATGCAACGTGGATGTACAGAGAGTAGAAGCTAAATAGGTTCAATTCACAAAGGTGCAGCGTCTGAAATAGGCATGAGGATATTGAATTATGCGTCTTGAATAATATATTCTAGCAGATCTGTCTGCGTAAGTATTAGAATTAAAGGACTAAGGCGGGATTACAACAACATGGAAAATAAATGCTACGTGGAATAAAAAAAAAGAGTAGAAGCTAAATAGGTTCAATTCACAAAGGTGCAGCGTCTGAAATAGGCATGAGCATATTGAATTATGCGTCTTGAATAATATAGTCTAGCAGAGCTGTCTGCGTAAGCATTAGAATTAGAGGACTACGGCGGGATTACAACGACAGGGTGAATAAATGCAACGTGGATGTACAGAGACTAGAAGCGATATAAGTTTAATTGACTAAGATGTAGCGTCATAAATAGGGAATAACAATATTAATTATTGCGTCTTGAATAAGATATTCCAGCAGACCTGTCTAAGCAAGCATTAGAATTAGAGGACTACGGCGGGATTACAACGACAGGGTGAATAAATGCAACGTGGATATACAGAGAGTAGAAGCTAAATAGGTTCAATTCACAAAGGTGCAGCGTCTGAAATAGGCATGAACATATTGAATTATGCGTCTTGAATAATATATTCTAGCAGATCTGTCTGCGTAAGCATTAAAATTAGAGGACTACGGCGGGATTACAACGACATGGTGAATAAATGCAACGTGGATGTACAGAGACTAGAAGCGATATAAGTTTAATTGACTAAGATGTAGCGTCATAAATAGGGAATAACAATATTAATTATTGCGTCTTGAATAAGATATTCCAGCAGACCTGTCTGAGCAAGCATTAGAATTAGAGGACTACGGCGGGATTACAACGACAGGGTGAATAAATGCAACGTGGATGTACAGAGAGTAGAAGCTAAATAGGTTCAATTCACAAAGGTGCAGCGTCTGAAATAGGCATGAGGATATTGAATTATGCGTCTTGAATAATATATTCTAGCAGATCTGTCTGCGTAAGTATTAGAATTAAAGGACTAAGGCGGGATTACAACAACATGGAAAATAAATGCTACGTGGAATAAAAAAAAGAGTAGAAGCTAAATAGGTTCAATTCACAAAGGTGCAGCGTCTGAAATAGGCATGAGCATATTGAATTATGCGTCTTGAATAATATAGTCTAGCAGAGCTGTCTGCGTAAGCATTAGAATTAGAGGACTACGGCGGGATTACAACGACAGGGTGAATAAATGCAACGTGGATTTACAGAGACTAGAAACGATATAAGTTTAATTGACTAACATGTAGCGTCATAAATAGGGAATAACAATATTAATTATTGCGTCTTGAATAAGATATTCCAGCAGACCTGTCTAAGCAAGCATTACAATGAGAGGACTAAGGCGGGATTACAACGATTTGATAAATAAATGCAAAGTGGAAGTAAAAATAGTAGAAGCTAAATAGGTTCAATTCACAAAGGTGCAGCATCTGAAATAGGCATGAGCATATTGAATTATGCGTCTTGAATAATATAGTCTAGCGAGATCTGTCTGCGTAAGCATTAGAATTAGAGGACTACGGCGGGATTACAACGACATGGTGAATAAATGCAACGAGGATGTACAGAGACTAGAAGCGATATAAGTTTAATTGACTAAGATGTAGCGTCATAAATAGGGAATAACAATATTAATTATTGCGTCATGAATAAGATATTCCAGCAGACCTGTCTAAGCAAGCATTACAATGAGAGGACTAAGGCGGGATTACAACGACTTGGTAAATAAATGCAACGTGGATGTACAAAGAGTAGAAGCTAAATAGGTTCAATTCACAAAGGTGCAGCATCTGAAATAGGCATGAGCATATTGAATCATGCGTCTTGAATAATATAGTCTAGCGAGATCTGTCTGCGTAAGCATTAGAATTAGAGGACTACGGCGGGATTACAACGACATGGTGAATAAATGCAACGTGGATGTACAAAGAGTAGAAGCTAAATAGGTTCAATTCACAAAGGTGCAGCATCTGAAATAGGCATGAGCATATTGAATCATGCGTCTTGAATAATATAGTCTAGCGAGATCTGTCTGCGTAAGCATTAGAATTAGAGGACTGCGGCGGGATTACAACGACATGGTGAATAAATGCAACGTGGATGTACAGAGACTAGAAGCGATATAAGTTTAATTGACTAAGATGTAGCGTCATAAATAGGGAATAACAATATTAATTATTGCGTCTTGAATAAGATATTCCAGCAGACCTGTCTAAGCAAGCATTACAATGAGAGGACTAAGGCGGGATTACAACGACTTGGTAAATAAATGAAACGTGGATGTACAAATAGTAGAAGCTAAATAGGTTCAATTCACAAAGGTTCAGCGTCTGAAATACGGATGAGGATATTGGATAACGCGTCATGAATAAGATATTCCAGCAGACCTGTCTGCGCAAGCATTAAATTTACAGGACTAAGGCGGGATTACAACGATTTGATAAATAAATGCAAAGTGGAAGTAAAAATAGTAGAAGCTAAATGGGTTCAATTCACAAAGGTGCAGCATCTGAAATAGGCATTAGCATATTGAATCATGCGTCTTGAATAATATAGTCTAGCGAGATCTGTCTGCGTAAGCAATAGAATTAGAGAACTACGGCGGGATTACAACGACATGGTGAATAAATGCAACGTGGATGTACAGAGACTAGAAGCGATATAAGTTTAATTGACTAAGATGTAGCGTCATAAATAGGGAATAACAAAATTAATTATTGCGTCTTGAATAAGATATTCCAGCAGACCTGTCTAAGCAAGCATTACAATGAGAGGACTAAGGCGGGATTACAACGATTTGATAAATAAATGCAAAGTGGAAGTAAAAATAGTAGAAGCTAAATAGGTTCAATTCACAAAGGTGCAGCATCTGAAATAGGCATGAGCATATTGAATTATGCGTCTTGAATAATATAGTCTAGCGACATCTGTCTGCGTAAGCATTAGAATTAGAGGACTACGGCGGGATTACAACGACATGGCGAATAAATGCAACGTGGATGTACAGAGACTAGAAGCGATATAAGTTTAATTGACTAAGATGTAGCGTCATAAATAGGGAATAACAATATTAATTATTGCGTCTTGAATAAGATATTCCAGCAGACCTGTCTAAGCAAGCATTACAATGAGAGGACTAAGGCGGGATTACAACGACTTGGTAAATAAATGCAACGTGGATGTACAGAGACTAGAAGCGATATAAGTTTAATTGACTAAGATGTAGCGTCATAAATAGGGAATAACAATATTAATTATTGCGTCTTGAATAAGATATTCCAGCAGACCTGTCTAAGCAAGCATTACAATGAGAGGACTAAGGCGGGATTACAACGACTTGGTAATTAAATGAAACGTGGATGTACAAAGAGTAGAAGCTAAATAGGTTCAATTCACAAAGGTTCAGCGTCTGAAATACGGATGAGGATATTGGATAACGCGTCATGAATAAGATATTCCAGCAGACCTGTCTGCGCAAGCATTAAATTTAGAGGACTAAGGCGGGATTACAACGATTTGATAAATAAATGCAAAGTGGAAGTAAAAATAGTAGAAGCTAAATAGGTTCAATTCACAAAGGTGCAGCATCTGAGATAGGCATGAGCATATTGAATCATGCGTCTTGAATAATATAGTCTAGCGAGATCTGTCTGCGTAAGCATTAGAATTAGAGGACTACGGCGGGATTACAACGACATGGTGAATAAATGCAACGTGGATGTACAAAGAGTAGAAGCTAAATAGGTTCAATTCACAAAGGTGCAGCATCTGAAATAGGCATGAGCATATTGAATCATGCGTCTTGAATAATATAGTCTAGCGAGATCTGTCTGCGTAAGCATTAGAATTAGAGGACTGCGGCGGGATTACAACGACATGGTGAATAAATGCAACGTGGATGTACAGAGACTAGAAGCGATATAAGTTTAATTGACTAAGATGTAGCGTCATAAATAGGCAATATCAATATTAATTTATGCGTCTTGAATAAGATATTCCAGCAGACCTGTCTAAGCAAGCATTAGAATTAGAGGACTACGGCGGGATTACAACGACAGGGTGAATAAATGCAACGTGGATGTACAGAGAGTAGAAGCTAAATAGGTTCAATTCACAAAGGTGCAGCGTCTGAAATAGGCATGAACATATTGAATTATGCGTCTTGAATAATATATTCTAGCAGATCTGTCTGCGTAAGCATTAAAATTAGAGGACTACGGCGGGATTACAACGACATGGTGAATAAATGCAACGTGGATGTACAGAGACTAGAAGCGATATAAGTTTAATTGACTAAGATGTAGCGTCATAAATAGGGAATAACAATATTAATTATTGCGTCTTGAATAAGATATTCCAGCAGACCTGTCTAAGCAAGCATTAGAATTAGAGGACTACGGCGGGATTACAACGACAGGGTGAATAAATGCAACGTGGATGTACAGAGAGTAGAAGCTAAATAGGTTCAATTCACAAAGGTGCAGCGTCTGAAATAGGCATGAGCATATTGAATTATGCGTCTTGAATAATATATTCTAGCAGATCTGTCTGGCGTAAGTATTAGAATTAAAGGACTAAGGCGGGATTACAACAACATGGAAAATAAATGCTACGTGGAATAAAAAAAAGAGTAGAAGCTAAATAGGTTCAATTCACAAAGGTGCAGCGTCTGAAATAGGCATGAGCATATTGAATTATGCGTCTTGAATAATATAGTCTAGCAGAGCTGTCTGCGTAAGCATTAGAATTAGAGGACTACGGCGGGATTACAACGACAGGGTGAATAAATGCAACGTGGATTTACAGAGACTAGAAGCGATATAAGTTTAATTGACTAACATGTAGCGTCATAAATAGGGAATAACAATATTAATTATTGCGTCTTGAATAAGATATTCCGGCAGACCTGTCTAAGCAAGCATTACTATGAAAGGACTAAGGCGGGATTACAACGACTTGGTAAATAAATGCAACGTGGATGTACAAAGAGTAGAAGCTAAATAGGTTCAATTCACTAAGGTGCAGCGTCTGAAATAGGCATGAGCATATTGAATTATGCGTCTTGAATAATATAGTCTAGCAGAGCTGTCTGCGTAAGCATTAGAATTAGAGGACTACGGCGGGATTACGACGACATGGTGAATAAATGCAACGTGGATGTACAGAGACTAGAAGCGATATAAGTTTAATTGACTAAGATGTAGCGTCATAAGTAGGCATGAGCATATTAATTTATGCGTCTTGAATAAGATATTCCAGCAGACCTGTCTAAGCAAGCATTAGAATTAGAGGACTACGGCGGGATTACAACGACTGGTTGAATAAATGCAACGTGGATATACAGAGAGTAGAAGCTAAATAGGTTCAATTCACAAAGGTGCAGCGTCTGAAATAGGCATGAACATATTGAATCATGCGTCTTGAATAATATAGTCTAGCGAGATCTGTCTGCGTAAGCATTAGAATTAGAGGACTACGGCGGGATTACAACGACATGGTGAATAAATGCAACGTGGATGTACAAAGAGTAGAAGCTAAATAGGTTCAATTCACAAAGGTGCAGCATCTGAAATAGGCATGAGCATATTGAATCATGCGTCTTGAATAATATATTCTAGCAGATCTGTCTGCGTAAGCATTAAAATTAGAGGACTACGGCGGGATTACAACGACATGGTGAATAAATGCAACGTGGATGTACAGAGACTAGAAGCGATATAAGTTTAATTGACTAAGATGTAGCGTCATAAATAGGGAATAACAATATTAATTATTGCGTCTTGAATAAGATATTCCAGCAGACCTGTCTGAGCAAGCATTAGAATTAGAGGACTACGGCGGGATTACAACGACAGGGTGAATAAATGCAACGTGGATGTACAGAGAGTAGAAGCTAAATAGGTTCAATTCACAAAGGTGCAGCGTCTGAAATAGGCATGAGGATAATGAATTATGCGTCTTGAATAATATATTCTAGCAGATCTGTCTGCCTAAGTATTAGAATTAAAGGACTAAGGCGGGATTACAACAACATGGAAAATAAATGCTACGTGGAATAAAAAAAAAGAGTAGAAGCTAAATAGGTTCAATTCACAAAGGTGCAGCGTCTGAAATAGGCATGAGCATATTGAATTATGCGTCTTGAATAATATAGTCTAGCAGAGCTGTCTGCGTAAGCATTAGAATTAGAGGACTACGGCGGGATTACAACGACAGGGTGAATAAATGCAACGTGGATTTACAGAGACTAGAAACGATATAAGTTTAATTGACTAACATGTAGCGTTATAAATAGGGAATAACAATATTAATTATTGCGTCTTGAATAAGATATTCCAGCAGACCTGTCTAAGCAAGCATTACAATGAGAGGACTAAGGCGGGATTACAACGACTTTGTAAATAAATGCAACGTGGATGTACAAAGAGTAGAAGCTAAATAGGTTCAATTCACAAAGGTGCAGCGTCTGAAATAGGCATGAGCATATTGAATTATGCGTCTTGAATAATATAGTCTAGCAGAGCTGTCTGCGTAAGCATTAGAATTAGAGGACTACGGCGGGATTACGACGACATGGTGAATAAATGCAACGTGGATGTACAGAGACTAGAAGCGATATAAGTTTAATTGACTAAGATGTAGCGTCATAAGTAGGCATGAGCATATTAATTTATGCGTCTTGAATAAGATATTCCAGCAGACCTGTCTAAGCAAGCATTAGAATTAGAGGACTACGGCGGGATTACAACGACAGGGTGAATAAATGCAACGTGGATGTACAGAGAGTAGAAGCTAAATAGGTTCAATTCACAAAGGTGCAGCGACTGAAATACGCATGAGGATATTAAATTATGCGTCTTGAATAATATAGTCTAGCAGATCTGTCTGCGTAAGCATTAGAATTAGAGGACTACGGCGGGATTACAACGACAGGGTGAATAAATGCAACGTGGATTTACAGAGACTAGAAGCGATATAAGTTTAATTGACTAAGATTTAGCGTCATAAGTAGGCAATATCAATATTAATTTATGCGTCATGAATAAGATTTTCCAGCAGATCTGTCTGCGTAAGCATTAAAATTAGAGGACTACGGCGGGATTACAACGACATGGTGAATAAATGCAACGTGGATGTACAGAGACTAGAAGCGATATAAGTTTAATTGACTAAGATGTAGCGTCATAAATAGGGAATAACAATATTAATTATTGCGTCTTGAATAAGATATTCCAGCAGACCTGTCTAAGGAAGCATTAGAATTAGAGGACTACGGCGGGATTACAACGACAGGGTGAATAAATGCAACGTGGATGTACAGTGAGTAGAAGCTAAATAGGTTCAATTCACAAAGGTGCAGCGTCTGAAATAGGCATGAACGTATTGAATTATGCGTCTTGAATAATATATTCTAGCAGACCTGTCAGCGTAAGCATTAGAATTAAAGGACTAAGGCGGGATTACAACAACATGGAAAATAAATGCTACGTGGAATAAAAAAAAAGAGTAGAAGCTAAATAGGTTCAATTCACAAAGGTGCAGCGTCTGAAATAGGCATGAGCATATTGAATTATGCGTCTTGAATAATATAGTCTAGCAGAGCTGTCTGCGTAAGCATTAGAATTAGAGGACTACGGCGGGATTACAACGACAGGGTGAATAAATGCAACGTGGATTTACAGAGACTAGAAACGATATAAGTTTAATTGACTAACATGTAGCGTCATAAATAGGGAATAACAATATTAATTATTGCGTCTTGAATAAGATATTCCAGCAGACCTGTCTAAGCAAGCATTACAATGAGAGGACTAAGGCGGGATTACAACGATTTGATAAATAAATGCAAAGTGGAAGTAAAAATAGTAGAAGCTAAATAGGTTCAATTCACAAAGGTGCAGCATCTGAAATAGGCATGAGCATATTGAATTATGCGTCTTGAATAATATAGTCTAGCGAGATCTGTCTGCGTAAGCATTAGAATTAGAGGACTACGGCGGGATTACAACGACATGGTGAATAAATGCAACGAGGATGTACAGAGACTAGAAGCGATATAAGTTTAATTGACTAAGATGTAGCGTCATAAATAGGGAATAACAATATTAATTATTGCGTCATGAATAAGATATTCCAGCAGACCTGTCTAAGCAAGCATTACAATGAGAGGACTAAGGCGGGATTACAACGACTTGGTAAATAAATGCAACGTGGATGTACAAAGAGTAGAAACTAAATAGGTTCAATTCACAAAGGTGCAGCATCTGAAATAGGCATGAGCATATTGAATCATGCGTCTTGAATAATATAGTCTAGCGAGATCTGTCTGCGTAAGCATTAGAATTAGAGGACTACGGCGGGATTACAACGACATGGTGAATAAATGCAACGTGGATGTACAAAGAGTAGAAGCTAAATAGGTTCAATTCACAAAGGTGCAGCATCTGAAATAGGCATGAGCATATTGAATCATGCGTCTTGAATAATATAGTCTAGCGAGATCTGTCTGCGTAAGCATTAGAATTAGAGGACTGCGGCGGGATTACAACGACATGGTGAATAAATGCAACGTGGATGTACAGAGACTAGAAGCGATATAAGTTTAATTGACTAAGATGTAGCGTCATAAATAGGGAATAACAATATTAATTATTGCGTCTTGAATAAGATATTCCAGCAGACCTGTCTAAGCAAGCATTACAATGAGAGGACTAAGGCGGGATTACAACGACTTGGTAAATAAATGAAACGTGGATGTACAATAGTAGAAGCTAAATAGGTTCAATTCACAAAGGTTCAGCGTCTGAAATACGGATGAGGATATTGATAACGCGTCATGAATAAGATATTCAGCAGACCTGTCTGCGCAAGCATTAAATTAGAGGACTAAGGCGGGATTACAACGATTTGATAAATAAATGCAAAGTGGAAGTAAAAATAGTAGAAGCTAAATGGTTCAATTCACAAAGGTGCAGCATCTGAAATAGGCATTAGCATATTGAATCATGCGTCTTGAATAATATAGTCTAGCGAGATCTGTCTGCGTAAGCATAGAATTAGAGAACTACGGCGGGATTACAACGACATGGTGAATAAATGCAACGTGGATGTACAGAGACTAGAAGCGATATAAGTTTAATTGACTAAGATGTAGCGTCATAAATAGGGAATAACAAAATTAATTATTGCGTCTTGAATAAGATATTCCAGCAGACCTGTCTAAGCAAGCATTACAATGAGAGGACTAAGGCGGGATTACAACGATTTGATAAATAAATGCAAGTGGAAGTAAAAATAGTAGAAGCTAAATAGGTTCAATTCACAAAGGTGCAGCATCTGAAATAGGCATGAGCATATTGAATTATGCGTCTTGAATAATATAGTCTAGCGACATCTGTCTGCGTAAGCATTAGAATTAGAGGACTACGGCGGGATTACAACGACATGGCGAATAAATGCAACGTGGATGTACAGAGACTAGAAGCGATATAAGTTTAATTGACTAAGATGTAGCGTCATAAATAGGGAATAACAATATTAATTATTGCGTCTTGAATAAGATATTCCAGCAGACCTGTCTAAGCAAGCATTACAATGAGAGGACTAAGGCGGGATTACAACGACTTGGTAAATAAATGCAACGTGGATGTACAGAGACTAGAAGCGATATAAGTTTAATTGACTAAGATGTAGCGTCATAAATAGGGAATAACAATATTAATTATTGCGTCTTGAATAAGATATTCCAGCAGACCTGTCTAAGCAAGCATTACAATGAGAGGACTAAGGCGGGATTACAACGACTTGGTAATTAAATGAAACGTGGATGTACAAAGAGTAGAAGCTAAATAGGTTCAATTCACAAAGGTTCAGCGTCTGAAATACGGATGAGGATATTGGATAACGCGTCATGAATAAGATATTCCAGCAGACCTGTCTGCGCAAGCATTAAATTTAGAGGACTAAGGCGGGATTACAACGATTTGATAAATAAATGCAAAGTGGAAGTAAAAATAGTAGAAGCTAAATAGGTTCAATTCACAAAGGTGCAGCATCTGAGATAGGCATGAGCATATTGAATCATGCGTCTTGAATAATATAGTCTAGCGAGATCTGTCTGCGTAAGCATTAGAATTAGAGGACTACGGCGGGATTACAACGACATGGTGAATAAATGCAACGTGGATGTACAAAGAGTAGAAGCTAAATAGGTTCAATTCACAAAGGTGCAGCATCTGAAATAGGCATGAGCATATTGAATCATGCGTCTTGAATAATATAGTCTAGCGAGATCTGTCTGCGTAAGCATTAGAATTAGAGGACTGCGGCGGGATTACAACGACATGGTGAATAAATGCAACGTGGATGTACAGAGACTAGAAGCGATATAAGTTTAATTGACTAAGATGTAGCGTCATAAATAGGCAATATCAATATTAATTTATGCGTCTTGAATAAGATATTCCAGCAGACCTGTCTAAGCAAGCATTAGAATTAGAGGACTACGGCGGGATTACAACGACAGGGTGAATAAATGCAACGTGGATGTACAGAGAGTAGAAGCTAAATAGGTTCAATTCACAAAGGTGCAGCGTCTGAAATAGGCATGAACATATTGAATTATGCGTCTTGAATAATATATTCTAGCAGATCTGTCTGCGTAAGCATTAAAATTAGAGGACTACGGCGGGATTACAACGACATGGTGAATAAATGCAACGTGGATGTACAGAGACTAGAAGCGATATAAGTTTAATTGACTAAGATGTAGCGTCATAAATAGGGAATAACAATATTAATTATTGCGTCTTGAATAAGATATTCCAGCAGACCTGTCTAAGCAAGCATTAGAATTAGAGGACTACGGCGGGATTACAACGACAGGGTGAATAAATGCAACGTGGATGTACACAGAGTAGAAGCTAAATAGGTTCAATTCACAAAGGTGCAGCGTCTGAAATAGGCATGAACGTAATGAATTATGCGTCTTGAATAATATATTCTAGCAGACCTGTCAGCGTAAGCATTAGAATTAAAGGACTAAGGCAGGATTACAACAACATGGAAAATAAATGCTACGTGGAAGTAAAAAGATTAGAATCTAAATAGGTCCAATTCACAAAGGTGCAGCGACTGAAATACGCATGAGGATATTGAATTATGCGTCTTGAATAATATATTCTAGCAGATTTGTCTGCGTAAGTATTAGAATTAAAGGACTAAGGCGGGATTACAACAACATGGAAAATAAATGCTACGTGGAATAAAAAAAAGAGTAGAAGCTAAATAGGTTCAATTCACAAAGGTGCAGCGTCTGAAATAGGCATGAGCATATTGAATTATGCGTCTTGAATAATATAGTCTAGCAGAGCTGTCTGCGTAAGCATTAGAATTAGAGGACTACGGCGGGATTACAACGACAGGGTGAATAAATGCAACGTGGATTTACAGAGACTAGAAGCGATATAAGTTTAATTGACTAACATGTAGCGTCATAAATAGGGAATAACAATATTAATTATTGCGTCTTGAATAAGATATTCCGGCAGACCTGTCTAAGCAAGCATTACTATGAAAGGACTAAGGCGGGATTACAACGACTTGGTAAATAAATGCAACGTGGATGTACAAAGAGTAGAAGCTAAATAGGTTCAATTCACTAAGGTGCAGCGTCTGAAATAGGCATGAGCATATTGAATTATGCGTCTTGAATAATATAGTCTAGCAGAGCTGTCTGCGTAAGCATTAGAATTAGAGGACTACGGCGGGATTACGACGACATGGTGAATAAATGCAACGTGGATGTACAGAGACTAGAAGCGATATAAGTTTAATTGACTAAGATGTAGCGTCATAAGTAGGCATGAGCATATTAATTTATGCGTCTTGAATAAGATATTCCAGCAGACCTGTCTAAGCAAGCATTAGAATTAGAGGACTACGGCGGGATTACAACGACTGGGTGAATAAATGCAACGTGGATATACAGAGAGTAGAAGCTAAATAGGTTCAATTCACAAAGGTGCAGCGTCTGAAATAGGCATGAACATATTGAATTATGCGTCTTGAATAATATATTCTAGCAGATCTGTCTGCGTAAGCATTAAAATTAGAGGACTACGGCGGGATTACAACGACATGGTGAATAAATGCAACGTGGATGTACAGAGACTAGAAGCGATATAAGTTTAATTGACTAAGATGTAGCGTCATAAATAGGGAATAACAATATTAATTATTGCGTCTTGAATAAGATATTCCAGCAGACCTGTCTGAGCAAGCATTAGAATTAGAGGACTACGGCGGGATTACAACGACAGGGTGAATAAATGCAACGTGGATGTACAGAGAGTAGAAGCTAAATAGGTTCAATTCACAAAGGTGCAGCGTCTGAAATAGGCATGAGGATATTGAATTATGCGTCTTGAATAATATATTCTAGCAGATCTGTCTGCGTAAGTATTAGAATTAAAGGACTAAGGCGGGATTACAACAACATGGAAAATAAATGCTACGTGGAATAAAAAAAAAGAGTAGAAGCTAAATAGGTTCAATTCACAAAGGTGCAGCGTCTGAAATAGGCATGAGCATATTGAATTATGCGTCTTGAATAATATAGTCTAGCAGAGCTGTCTGCGTAAGCATTAGAATTAGAGGACTACGGCGGGATTACAACGACAGGGTGAATAAATGCAACGTGGATTTACAGAGACTAGAAACGATATAAGTTTAATTGACTAACATGTAGCGTTATAAATAGGGAATAACAATATTAATTATTGCGTCTTGAATAAGATATTCCAGCAGACCTGTCTAAGCAAGCATTACAATGAGAGGACTAAGGCGGGATTACAACGACTTTGTAAATAAATGCAACGTGGATGTACAAAGAGTAGAAGCTAAATAGGTTCAATTCACAAAGGTGCAGCGTCTGAAATGGGCATGAGCATATTGAATTATGCGTCTTGAATAATATAGTCTAGCAGAGCTGTCTGCGTAAGCATTAGAATTAGAGGACTACGGCGGGATTACGACGACATGGTGAATAAATGCAACGTGGATGTACAGAGACTAGAAGCGATATAAGTTTAATTGACTAAGATGTAGCGTCATAAGTAGGCATGAGCATATTAATTTATGCGTCTTGAATAAGATATTCCAGCAGACCTGTCTAAGCAAGCATTAGAATTAGAGGACTACGGCGGGATTACAACGACAGGGTGAATAAATGCAACGTGGATGTACAGAGAGTAGAAGCTAAATAGGTTCAATTCACAAAGGTGCAGCGACTGAAATACGCATGAGGATATTAAATTATGCGTCTTGAATAATATAGTCTAGCAGATCTGTCTGCGTAAGCATTAGAATTAGAGGACTACGGCGGGATTACAACGACAGGGTGAATAAATGCAACGTGGATTTACAGAGACTAGAAGCGATATAAGTTTAATTGACTAAGATTTAGCGTCATAAGTAGGCAATATCAATATTAATTTATGCGTCATGAATAAGATTTTCCAGCAGATCTGTCTGCGTAAGCATTAAAATTAGAGGACTACGGCGGGATTACAACGACATGGTGAATAAATGCAACGTGGATGTACAGAGACTAGAAGCGATATAAGTTTAATTGACTAAGATGTAGCGTCATAAATAGGGAATAACAATATTAATTATTGCGTCTTGAATAAGATATTCCAGCAGACCTGTCTAAGCAAGCATTAGAATTAGAGGACTACGGCGGGATTACAACGACAGGGTGAATAAATGCAACGTGGATGTACAGTGAGTAGAAGCTAAATAGGTTCAATTCACAAAGGTGCAGCGTCTGAAATAGGCATGAACGTATTGAATTATGCGTCTTGAATAATATATTATAGCAGACCTGTCAGCGTAAGCATTAGAATTAAAGGACTAAGGCAGGATTACAACAACATGGAAAATAAATGCTACGTGGAAGTAAAAATATTAGAATCTAAATAGGTCCAATTCACAAAGGTGCAGCGACTGAAATACGCATGAGGATATTGAATTATGCGTCTTGAATAATATATTCTAGCAGAGCTGTCTGCGTAAGCATTAGAATTAGAGGACTACGGCGGGATTACAACGACAGGGTGAATAAATGCAACGTGGATTTACAGAGACTAGAAACGATATAAGTTTAATTGACTAACATGTAGCGTCATAAATAGGGAATAACAATATTAATTATTGCGTCTTGAATAAGATATTCCAGCAGACCTGTCTAAGCAAGCATTACAATGAGAGGACTAAGGCGGGATTACAACGACTTGGTAAATAAATGCAACGTGGATGTACAAAGAGTAGAAGCTAAATAGGTTCAATTCTCAAAGGTGCAGCGTCTGAAATAGGCATGAGCATATTGAATTATGCGTCTTGAATAATATAGTCTAGCAGAGCTGTCTGCGTAAGCATTACAATTAGAGGACTACGGCGGGATTACGACGACATGGTGAATAAATGCAACGTGGATGTACAGAGACTAGAAGCGATATAAGTTTAATTGACTAAGATGTAGCGTCATAAGTAGGCATGAGCATATTAATTTATGCGTCTTGAATAAGATATTCCAGCAGACCTGTCTAAGCAAGCATTACAATGAGAGGACTAAGGCGGGATTACAACGACTTTGTAAATAAATGCAACGTGGATGTACAAAGAGTAGAAGCTAAATAGGTTCAATTCACAAAGGTGCAGCGTCTGAAATAGGCATGAGCATATTGAATTATGCGTCTTGAATAATATAGTCTAGCAGAGCTGTCTGCGTAAGCATTAGAATTAGAGGACTACGGCGGGATTACGACGACATGGTGAATAAATGCAACGTGGATGTACAGAGACTAGAAGCGATATAAGTTTAATTGACTAAGATGTAGCGTCATAAATAGGGAATAACAATATTAATTATTGCGTCTTGAATAAGATATTCCAGCAGACCTGTCTAAGCAAGCATTAGAATTAGAGGACTACGGCGGGATTACAACGACAGGGTGAATAAATGCAACGTGGATGTACAGAGAGTAGAAGCTAAATAGGTTCAATTCACAAAGGTGCAGCGTCTGAAATAGGCATGAGGATATTGAATTATGCGTCTTGAATAATATAGTCTAGCAGATCTGTCTGCGTAAGCATTAGAATTAGAGGACTACGGCGGGATTACAACGACAGGGTGAATAAATGCAACGTGGATTTACAGAGACTAGAAGCGATATAAGTTTAATTGACTAAGATTTAGCGTCATAAGTAGGCAATATCAATATTAATTTATGCGTCATGAATAAGATTTTCCAGCAGATCTGTCTGCGTAAGCATTAAAATTAGAGGACTACGGCGGGATTACAACGACAGGGTGAATAAATGCAACGTGGATGTACAGTGAGTAGAAGCTAAATAGGTTCAATTCACAAAGGTGCAGCGTCTGAAATAGGCATGAACGTATTGAATTATGCGTCTTGAATAATATATTCTAGCAGACCTGTCAGCGTAAGCATTAGAATTAAAGGACTAAGGCAGGATTACAACAACATGGAAAATAAATGCTACGTGGAAGTAAAAAGATTAGAATCTAAATAGGTCCAATTCACAAAGGTGCAGCGACTGAAATACGCATGAGGATATTGAATTATGCGTCTTGAATAATATATTCTAGCAGAGCTGTCTGCGTAAGCATTAGAATTAGAGGACTACGGCGGGATTACAACGACAGGGTGAATAAATGCAACGTGGATTTACAGAGACTAGAAACGATATAAGTTTAATTGACTAACATGTAGCGTCATAAATAGGGAATAACAATATTAATTATTGCGTCTTGAATAAGATATTCCAGAAGACCTGTCTAAGCAAGCATTACAATGAGAGGACTAAGGCGGGATTACAACGACTTGGTAAATAAATGCAACGTGGATGTACAAAGAGTAGAAGCTAAATAGGTTCAATTCTCAAAGGTGCAGCGTCTGAAATAGGCATGAGCATATTGAATTATGCGTCTTGAATAATATAGTCTAGCAGAGCTGTCTGCGTAAGCATTACAATTAGAGGACTACGGCGGGATTACGACGAAATGGTGAATAAATGCAACGTGGATGTACAGAGACTAGAAGCGATATAAGTTTAATTGACTAAGATGTAGCGTCATAAGTAGGCATGAGCATATTAATTTATGCGTCTTGAATAAGATATTCCAGCAGACCTGTCTAAGCAAGCATTAGAATTAGAGGACTACGGCGGGATTACAACGACAGGGTGAATAAATGCAACGTGGATGTACAGAGAGTAGAAGCTAAATAGGTTCAATTCACAAAGGTGCAGCGTCTGAAATAGGCATGAACATATTGAATTATGCGTCTTGAATAATATATTCTAGCAGATCTGTCTGCGTAAGCATTAAAATTAGAGGACTACGGCGGGATTACAACGACATGGTGAATAAATGCAACGTGGATGTACAGAGACTAGAAGCGATATAAGTTTAATTGACTAAGATGTAGCGTCATAAATAGGGAATAACAATATTAATTATTGCGTCTTGAATAAGATATTCCAGCAGACCTGTCTAAGCAAGCATTAGAATTAGAGGACTACGGCGGGATTACAACGACAGGGTGAATAAATGCAACGTGGATGTACAGAGAGTAGAAGCTAAATAGGTTCAATTCACAAAGGTGCAGCGTCTGAAATAGGCATGAGGATATTGAATTATGCGTCTTGAATAATATATTCTAGCAGATCTGTCTGCGTAAGTATTAGAATTAAAGGACTAAGGCGGGATTACAACAACATGGAAAATAAATGCTACGTGGAATAAAAAAAAAGAGTAGAAGCTAAATAGGTTCAATTCACAAAGGTGCAGCGTCTGAAATAGGCATGAGCATATTGAATTATGCGTCTTGAATAATATAGTCTAGCAGAGCTGTCTGCGTAAGCATTAGAATTAGAGGACTACGGCGGGATTACAACGACAGGGTGAATAAATGCAACGTGGATTTACAGAGACTAGAAGCGATATAAGTTTAATTGACTAAAATGTAGCGTCATAAATAGGGAATAACAATATTAATTATTGCGTCTTGAATAAGATTTTCCAGCAGATCTGTCTGCGTAAGCATTAGAATTAGAGGACTACGGCGGGATTACAACGACAGGGTGAATAAATGCAACGTGGATTTACAGAGACTAGAAGCGATATAAGTTTAATTGACTAAGATTTAGCGTCATAAGTAGGCAATATCAATATTAATTTATGCGTCTTGAATAAGATATTCCAGCAGACCTTTCTAAGCAAGCATTAGAATTAGAGGACTACGGCGGGATTACAACGACTTGGTAAATAAATGCAACGTGGATGTACAAAGAGTAGAAGCTAAATGGGTTCGATTCACAAAGATGTAGCGTCATAAATAGGGAATAACAATATTAATTATTGCGTCTTGAATAAGATATTCCAGCAGACCTGTCTAAGCAAGCATCACAATGAGAGGACTAAGGCGGGATTACAACGACTTGGTAAATAAATGCAACGTGGATGTACAAAGAGTAGAAGCTAAATAGGTTCAATTCACAAAGGTGCAGCGTCTGAAATAGGCATGAGCTTATTGAATTATGCGTCTTGAATAATATATTCTAGCAGATCTTTCTGCGCAAGCATTAAAATTAGAGGACTAAGGCAGGATTACAACAACATGGAAAATAAATGCTACGTGGAAGTAAAAAGAGTATAATCTAAATAGGTTCAATTCACAAAGGTGCAGCGTCTGAAATAGGCATGAGCATATTGAATTATGCGTCTTGAATAATATAGTCTAGCGAGATCTGTCTGCGTAAGCATTAAAATTAGAGGACTACGGCGGGATTACAACGACATGGTGAATAAATGCAACGTGGATGTACAGAGACTAGAAGCGATATAAGTTTAATTGACTAAGATGTAGCGTCATAAATAGGGAATAACAATATTAATTATTGCTTCTTGAATAAGATATTCCAGCAGACCTGTCTAAGCAAGCATTAGATTTAGAGGACTAAGGCGGGATTACAACGACAGGGTATATAAATGCTACGTGGATGTAAAAAGAGTAGAAGCTAAATAGGTTCAATTCACAAAGGTGCAGCGACTGAAATACGCATGAGGATATTAAATTATGCGTCTTGAATAATATAGTCTAGCAGATCTGTCTGCGTAAGCATTAGAATTAGAGGACTACGGCGGGATTACAACGACAGGGTGAATAAATGCAACGTGGATTTACAGAGACTAGAAGCGATATAAGTTTAATTGACTAAGATTTAGCGTCATAAGTAGGCAATATCAATATTAATTTATGCGTCATGAATAAGATTTTCCAGCAGATCTGTCTGCGTAAGCATTAGAATTAGAGGACTACGGCGGGATTACAACGACAGGGTGAATAAATGCAACGTGGATTTACAGAGACTAGAAGCGATATAAGTTTAATTGACTAAGATTTAGCGTCATAAGTAGGCAATATCAATATTAATTTATGCGTCTTGAATAAGATATTCCAGCAGACCTTTCTAAGCAAGCATTAGAATTAGAGGACTACGGCGGGATTACAACGACAGGGTGAATAAATGCAACGTGGATTTACAGAGACTAGAATCGATATAAGTTTAATTGACTAAGATGTAGCGTCATAAATAGGGAATAACAATATTAATTATTGCGTCTTGAATAAGATATTCCAGCAGACCTGTCTAAGCAAGCATTAGATTTAGAGGACTAAGGCGGGATTACAACGACAGGGTATATAAATGCTACGTGGATGTAAAAAGAGTAGAAGCTAAATAGGTTCAATTCACAAAGGTGCAGCGACTGAAATACGCATGAGGATATTAAATTATGCGTCTTGAATAATATAGTCTAGCAGATCTGTCTGCGTAAGCATTAGAATTAGAGGACTACGGCGGGATTACAACGACAGGGTGAATAAATGCAACGTGGATTTACAGAGACTAGAAGCGATATAAGTTTAATTGACTAAGATTTAGCGTCATAAGTAGGCAATATCAATATTAATTTATGCGTCATGAATAAGATTTTCCAGCAGATCTGTCTGCGTAAGCATTAGAATTAGAGGACTACGGCGGGATTACAACGACAGGGTGAATAAATGCAACGTGGATTTACAGAGACTAGAAGCGATATAAGTTTAATTGACTAAGATTTAGCGTCATAAGTAGGCAATATCAATATTAATTTATGCGTCTTGAATAAGATATTCCAGCAGACCTTTCTAAGCAAGCATTAGAATTAGAGGACTACGGCGGGATTACAACGACAGGGTGAATAAATGCAACGTGGATTTACAGAGACTAGAAGCGATATAAGTTTAATTGACTAAGATGTAGCGTCATAAATAGGGAATAACAATATTAATTATTGCGTCTTGAATAAGATATTCCAGCAGACCTGTCTAAGCAAGCATTAGAATTAGAGGACTACGGCGGGATTACAACGACAGGGTGAATAAATGCAACGTGGATGTACAGTGAGTAGAAGCTAAATAGGTTCAATTCACAAAGGTGCAGCGTCTGAAATAGGCATGAGCATATTGAATTATGCGTCTTGAATAATATAGTCTAGCGAGAGCTGTCTGCGTAAGCATTAGAATTAGAGGACTGCGGCGGGATTACAACGACATGGTGAATAAATGCAACGTGGATGTACAGAGACTAGAAGCGATATAAGTTTAATTGACTAAGATGTAGCGTCATAAATAGGCAATATCAATATTAATTTATGCGTCTTGAATAAGATATTCCAGCAGACCTGTCTAAGCAAGCATTAGAATTAGAGGACTACGGCGGGATTACAACGACTTGGTAAATAAATGCAACGTGGATGTACAAAGAGTAGAAGCTAAATGGGTTCGATTCACAAAGATGTAGCGTCATAAATAGGGAATAACAATATTAATTATTGCGTCTTGAATAAGATATTCCAGCAGACCTGTCTAAGCAAGCATTACAATGAGAGGACTAAGGCGGGATTACAACAACATGGAAAATAAATGCTACGTGGAAGTAAAAAGAGTAGAAGCTAAATAGGTTCAATTCACAAAGGTGCAGCGTCTGAAATAGGCATGAGCATATTGAATTATGCGTCTTGAATAATATAGTCTAGCAGATCTGTCTGCGTAAGCATTAGAATTAGAGGACTAAGGCGGGATTACAACAAAATGTAAATAAATGCAACGTAGATGTTCAAAGAATAGAAGCGAAATGGGTTCGATTCACACAGATGTAGCTTCATAAATAGTGAATAACAATATTAATTATTGCGTCTTGAATAAGATATTGCAGCAGACCTGTCTAAGCAAGCATTAGAATGAGAGGACCAAGGCCGGATTACAACGACTTGGTAAATAAATGCAACGTGGATGTACAAAGAGTAGAAGCTAAATAGGTTCAATTCACAAAGGTGCAACGTATGAAATAGGCATGAGCATATTGAATTATGCGTCTTGAATAATATAGTCTAGCAGATCTGTCTGCGTAAGCATTAGAATTAGATGACTAAGGCGGGCTTACAACAAAATGGTAAATAAATGCAACGTAGATGTTCAAAGAGTAGAAGCGAAATGGGATCGATTCACAAAGATGTAGCGTCATAAATAGGGAATAACAATATTAATTATTGCGTCTTGAATAAGATATTCCAGCAGACCTGTCTAAGCAAGCATTAGAATTAAAGGACTAAGGCGGGATTACAACAACATGGAAAATAAATGCTACGTGGAAGTAAAAAGAGTAGAAACTAAATAGGTTCAATTCACAAAGGTGCAGCGTCTGAAATAGGCATGAGCATATTGAATTATACGTCTTGAATAATATAGTCTAGTAGATCTGTCTAAGCAAGTATTACAATGAGAGGACTAAGGCGGGATTACAACGACATGGTCAATAAATGCAACGTGGATGTACAAAGAGTAGAAGCTAAAAAAAAAAGGTTCAATTCACAAAGGTGCAGCGTCTGAAATAGGCATGAGCATATTGAATTATGCGTCTTGAATAAGATATTCCAGCTGACCTGTCTAAGCAAGCATTAGAATTAGAGGACTAAGGCGGGGTTACAACGACAAGGTATATAAATGCTACGTGGAAGTAAAAAGAGTAGAAGCTAAATAGGTTCAATTCACAAAGGTGCAGCGACTGAAATAGGCATGAGGATATTTAATTATGCGTCTTGAATAATATATTCTAGCAGATCTGTCTGCGTAAGCAATAGAATTAAAGGACTAAGGCGGGATTACAAAAACATGGAAAATATATGCTACGTGGAAGTAAAAAGAGTAGAAGCTAAATAGGTTCAATTCACAAAGGTGCAGCGTCTGAAATAGGCATGAGCATATTGAATTATGCGTCTTGAATAATATAGTCCAGCAGAGCTGTCTGCGTAAGCATTAGAATTAGAGGACTACGGCGGGATTACAACGACAGGGTGAATAAATGCAACGTGGATGTACAGAGACTAGAAGCGATATAAGTTTAATTGACTAAGATGTAGCGTCATAAATAGGGAATAACAATATTAATTATTGCGTCTTGAATAAGATATTCCAGCAGACCTGTCTAAGCAAGCATTAGAATTAGAGGACTAAGGCGGGGTTACAACGACATGGTATATAAATGCTACGTGGAAGTAAAAAGAGTAGAAGCTAAATAGGTTCAATTCACAAAGGTGCAGCGACTGAAATAGGCATGAGGATATTTAATTATGCTTCTTGAATAACATATTCTAGCAGATCTGTCTGCGTAAGCATTAGAATTAAAGGACTAAGGCGGGATTACAACAACATGGAAAATATATGCTACGTGGAAGTAAAAAGAGTAGAAACTAAATAGGTTCAATTCACAAAGATGCGGCGTCTGAAATAGGCATGAGCATATTGAATTATGCGTCTTGAATAATATAGTCTAGCAGATCTGTCTGCGTAAGCATTAGAATTAGAGGACTAAGGCGGGATTACAACAAAATGTAAATAAATGCAACGTAGATGATCAAAGAGTAGAAGCGAAATGGGGTCGATTCACACAGATGTAGCGTCATAAATAGGGAATAACACTATTAATTATTGCGTCTTGAATAAGATATTCCAGCAGACCTGTCTAAGCAAGCATTAGAATTAGAGGACTAAGGCGGGGTTACAACGACTTGGTAAATAAATGCAACGTGGATGTACAAAGAGTAGAAGCTAAATAGGTTCAATTCACAAAGGTGCAGCGTCTGAAATAGGCCTGAGCATATTGAATTATGCGTCTTGTATAATATAGTCTAGCAGATCTGTCTGCGTAAGCATTAGAATTAGAGGACTACGGCGAGATTACAACGACATGGTGAATAAATGCAACCTGGATGTACAGAGACTAGAAGCGATATAAGTTTAATTGACTAAGATGTAGCGTCATAAATAGGGAATAACAATATTAATTATTGCGTCTTGAATAAGATATTCTAGCAGACCTGTCTAAGCAAGCATTAGAATTAGAGGACAAAGGCGGGGTTACAACGACATGGAAAATATATGCTACGTGGAAGTAAAAAGAGTAGAAACTAAATAGGTTCAATTCACAAAGGTGCAGCGACTGAAATAGGCATGAGCATATTGAATTATGCGTCTTGAATAACATATTCTAGCAGATCTGTCTGCGTAAGCATTAGAATTAGATGACTAAGGCGGGCTTACAACAAAATGGTAAATAAATGCAACGTAGATGTTCAAAGAGTTGAAGCAAAATGGGTTCGATTCACAAAGATGTAGCGTCATAAATAGGGAATAACAATATTAATGATTGCGTCTTGTATAAGATATTCCAGCAGACCTGTCTAAGCAAGCATTAGAATTAGAGGACTAAGGCGGGGTTACAACGACTTGGTAAATAAATGCAACGTGGATGTACAAAGAGTAGAAGCTAAATAGGTTCAATTCACAAAGGTGCAGCGTCTGAAATAGGCCTGAGCATATTGAATTATGCGTCTTGTATAATATAGTCTAGCAGATCTGTCTGCGTAAGCATTAGAATTAGAGGACTACGGCGAGATTACAACGACATGGTGAATAAATGCAACCTGGATGTACAGAGACTAGAAGCGATATAAGTTTAATTGACTAAGATGTAGCGTCATAAATAGGGAATAACAATATTAATTATTGCGTCTTGAATAAGATATTCCAGCCGACCTGTCTAAGCAAGCATTAGAATTAGATGACTAAGGCGGGGTTACAACGACATGGTATATAAAAGCTACGTGGAAGTAAAAAGAGTAGAAGCTAAATAGGTTCAATTCACAAAGGTGCAGCGTCTGAAATAGGCATGAGCATATTGAATTATGCGTCTTGAATAATATAGTCTAGCAGATCTGTCTGCGTAAGCATTAGAATTAGAGGACTAAGGCGGGATTACAACAAAATGTAAATAAATGCAACGTAGATGATCAAAGAGTAGAAGCGAAATGGGTCGATTCACACAGATGTAGCGTCTAAATAGGAATAACATATTAATTATGCGTCTTGAATAAGATATTCCAGCAGACCTGTCTAGCAAGCATTAGAATTAGAGGACTAAGGCGGGTTACAACGACTGGTAAATAAATGCAACGTGGATGTACAAAGAGTAGAACTAAATAGGTTCAATTCACAAAGGTGCAGCGTCTGAAATAGGCCTGAGCATATTGAGTTATGCGTCTTGATAATATAGTCTAGCAGATCTGTCTGCGTAAGCATTAGAATTAGAGGACTACGGAGGATTACAACGAATGGTGAATAAATGCAACTGGATGTACAGAGACTAGAAGCGAATAAGTTTAATTGACTAAGATGTAGCGTCATAAATAGGGAATAACAATATTAATTATTGCGTCTTGAATAAGATATTCCAGCCGACCTGTCTAAGCAAGCATTAGAATTAGATGACTAAGGCGGGGTTACAACGACATGGTATATAAAGCTACGTGGAAGTAAAAAGAGTAGAAGCTAAATAGGTTCAATTCACAAAGGTGCAGCGTCTGAAATAGGCATGAGCATATTGAATTATGCGTCTTGAATAATATAGTCTAGCAGATCTGTCTGCGTAAGCATTAGAATTAGAGGACTAAGGCGGGATTACAACAAAATGTAAATAAATGCAACGTAGATGTTCATAGAATAGAAGCGAAATGGGTTCGATTCACACAGATGTAGCTCATAAATAGGGAATAACAATATTAATTATTGCGTCTTGAATAAGATATTCCAGCAGACCTGTCTAAGCAAGCATTAGAATGAGAGGACTAAGGCGGGATTACAACGACTTGGTCAATAAATGCAACGTGGATGTACAAAGAGTAGAAGCTAAAAAAAAGGTTCAATTCACAAAGGTGCAGCGTCTGAAATAGGCATGAGCATATTGAATTATGCGTCTTGAATAAGATATTCCAGCTGACCTGTCTAAGCAAGCATTAGAATTAGAGGACTAAGGCGGGGTTACAACGACAAGGTATATAAATGCTACGTGGAAGTAAAAAGAGTAGAAGCTAAATAGGTTCAATTCACAAAGGTGCAGCGACTGAAATAGGCATGAGGATATTTAATTATGCGTCTTGAATAATATATTCTAGCAGATCTGTCTGCGTAAGCAATAGAATTAAAGGACTAAGGCGGGATTACAAAAACATGGAAAATATATGCTACGTGGAAGTAAAAGAGTAGAAGCTAAATAGGTTCAATTCACAAAGGTGCAGCGTCTGAAATAGGCATGAGCATATTGAATTATGCGTCTTGAATAATATAGTCCAGCAGAGCTGTCTGCGTAAGCATTAGAATTAGAGGACTACGGCGGGATTACAACGACAGGGTGAATAAATGCAACGTGGATGTACAGAGACTAGAAGCGATATAAGTTTAATTGACTAAGATGTAGCGTCATAAATAGGGAATAACAATATTATTTATTGCGTCTTGAATAAGATATTCCAGCAGACCTGTCTAAGCAAGCATTAGAATTAGAGGACAAAGGCGGGGTTACAACGACATGGTATATAAATGCAACGTGGAAGTAAAAAGAGTAGAAGCTAAATAGGTTCAATTCACAAAGGTGCAGCGACTGAAATAGGCATGAGGATATTTAATTATGCGTCTTGAATAACATATTCTAGCAGATCTGTCTGCGTAAGCATTAGAATTAAAGGACTAAGGCGGGATTACAACAACATGGAAAATAAATGCAACGTGGAAGTAAAAAGAGTAGAAGCTAAATAGGTTCAATTCACAAAGGTGCAGCGACTGAAATAGGCATGAGGATATTTAATTATGCGTCTTGAATAACATATTCTAGCAGGTCTGTCTGCGTAAGCATTAGAATTAGAGGACTAAGGCGGGGTTACAACGACTTGGTAAATAAATGCTACGTGGAAGTAAAAAGAGTAGAAGCTAAATAGGTTCAATTCACAAAGGTGCAGCGACTGAAATAGGCATGAGGATATTTAATTATGCGTCTTGAATAACATATTCTAGCAGATCTGTCTGCGTAAGCATTAGAATTAGAGAAATACGGCGGGATTACAACGACATGGTGAATAAATGCAACCTGGATGTACAGAGACTAGAAGCGATATAAGTTTAATTGACTAAGATGTAGCGTCATAAATAGGGAATAACAATATTAATTATTGCGTCTTGAATAAGATATTCCAGCAGACCTGTCTAAGCAAGCATTAGAATTAGAGGACTAAGGCGGGGTTACAACGACTTGGTAAATAAATGCAACGTGGATGTACAAAGAGTAGAAGCTAAATAGGTTCAATTCACAAAGGTGCAGCGTCTGAAATAGGCCTGAGCATATTGAATTATGCGTCTTGTATAATATAGTCTAGAAGATCTGTCTGCGTAAGCATTAGAATTAGAGGACTACGGCGAGATTACAACGACATGGTGAATAAATGCAACCTGGATGTACAGAGACTAGAAGCGATATAAGTTTAATTGACTAAGATGTAGCGTCATAAATAGGGAATAACAATATTAATTATTGCGTCTTGAATAAGATATTCCAGCAGACCTGTCTAAGCAAGCATTAGAATTAGATGACTAAGGCGGGGTTACAACGACATGGTATATAAAAGCTACGTGGAAGTAAAAAGAGTAGAAGCTAAATAGGTTCAATTCACAAAGGTGCAGCGTCTGAAATAGGCATGAGCATATTGAATTATGCGTCTTGAATAATATAGTCTAGCAGATCTGTCTGCGTAAGCATTAGAATTAGAGGACTAAGGCGGGATTACAACGACATGGTATATAAATGCTACGTGGAAGTAAAAAGAGTAGAAGCTAAATAGGTTCAATTCACAAAGGTGCAGCGACTGAAATAGGCATGAGGATATTTAATTATGCGTCTTGAATAACATATTCTAGCAGATCTGTCTGCGTAAGCATTAGAATTAAAGGACTAAGGCGGGATTACAACAACATGGAAAATATATGCTACGTGGAAGTAAAAAGAGTAGAAACTAAATAGGTTCAATTCACAAAGGTGCAGCGTCTGAAATAGGCATGAGCATATTGAATTATGCGTCTTGAATAATATAGTCTAGCAGATCTGTCTGCGTAAGCATTAGAATTAGAGGACTAAGGCGGGATTACAACAAAATGTAAATAAATGCAACGTAGATGATCAAAGAGTAGAAGCGAAATGGGGTCGATTCACACAGATGTAGCGTCATAAATAGGGAATAACACTATTAATTATTGCGTCTTGAATAAGATATTCCAGCAGACCTGTCTAAGCAAGCATTAGAATTAGAGGACTAAGGCCGGGTTACAACGACTTGGTAAATAAATGCAACGTGGATGGTACAAAGAGTAGAAGCTAAATAGGTTCAATTCACAAAGGTGCAGCGTCTGAAATAGGCCTGAGCATATTGAATTATGCGTCTTGTATAATATAGTCTAGCAGATCTGTCTGCGTAAGCATTAGAATTAGAGGACTACGGAGAGATTACAACGACATGGTGAATAAATGCAACCTGGATGTACAGAGACTAGAAGCGATATAAGTTTAATTGACTAAGATGTAGCGTCATAAATAGGGAATAACAATATTAATTATTGCGTCTTGAATAAGATATTCCAGCCGACCTGTCTAAGCAAGCATTAGAATTAGATGACTAAGGCGGGGTTACAACGACATGGTATATAAAAGCTACGTGGAAGTAAAAAGAGTAGAAGCTAAATAGGTTCAATTCACAAAGGTGCAGCGTCTGAAATAGGCATGAGCATATTGAATTATGCGTCTTGAATAATATAGTCTAGCAGATCTGTCTGCGTAAGCATTAGAATTAGAGGACTAAGGCGGGATTACAACAAAATGTAAATAAATGCAACGTAGATGTTCAAAGAATAGAAGCGAAATGGGTTCGATTCACACAGATGTAGCTTCATAAATAGGGAATAACAATATTAATTATTGCGTCTTGAATAAGATATTCCAGCAGACCTGTCTAAGCAAGCATTAGAATGAGAGGACTAAGGCGGGATTACAACGACTTGGTCAATAAATGCAACGTGGATGTACAAAGAGTAGAAGCTAAAAAAAAAGGTTCAATTCACAAAGGTGCAGCGTCTGAAATAGGCATGAGCATATTGAATTATGCGTCTTGAATAAGATATTCCAGCTGACCTGTCTAAGCAAGCATTAGAATTAGAGGACTAAGGCGGGGTTACAACGACAAGGTATATAAATGCTACGTGGAAGTAAAAAGAGTAGAAGCTAAATAGGTTCAATTCACAAAGGTGCAGCGACTGAAATAGGCATGAGGATATTTAATTATGCGTCTTGAATAATATATTCTAGCAGATCTGTCTGCGTAAGCAATAGAATTAAAGGACTAAGGCGGGATTACAAAAACATGGAAAATATATGCTACGTGGAAGTAAAAAGAGTAGAAGCTAAATAGGTTCAATTCACAAAGGTGCAGCGTCTGAAATAGGCATGAGCATATTGAATTATGCGTCTTGAATAATATAGTCCAGCAGAGCTGTCTGCGTAAGCATTAGAATTAGAGGACTACGGCGGGATTACAACGACAGGGTGAATAAATGCAACGTGGATGTACAGAGACTAGAAGCGATATAAGTTTAATTGACTAAGATGTAGCGTCATAAATAGGGAATAACAATATTAATTATTGCGTCTTGAATAAGATATTCCAGCAGACCTGTCTAAGCAAGCATTAGAATTAGAGGACAAAGGCGAGGTTACAACGACATGGTATATAAATGCAACGTGGAAGTAAAAAGAGTAGAAGCTAAATAGGTTCAATTCACAAAGGTGCAGCGACTGAAATAGGCATGAGGATATTTAATTATGCGTCTTGAATAACATATTCTAGCAGATCTGTCTGCGTAAGCATTAGAATTAAAGGACTAAGGCGGGATTACAACAACATGGAAAATAAATGCAACGTGGAAGTAAAAAGAGTAGAAGCTAAATAGGTTCAATTCACAAAGGTGCAGCGACTGAAATAGGCATGAGGATATTTAATTATGCGTCTTGAATAACATATTCTAGCAGATCTGTCTGCGTAAGCATTAGAATTAGAGGACTAAGGCGGGGTTACAACGACTTGGTAAATAAATGCTACGTGGAAGTAAAAAGAGTAGAAGCTAAATAGGTTCAATTCACAAAGGTGCAGCGACTGAAATAGGCCTGAGGATATTTAATTATGCGTCTTGAATAACATATTCTAGCAGATCTGTCTGCGTAAGCATTAGAATTAGAGAAATACGGCGGGATTACTACGACATGGTGAATAAATGCAACCTGGATGTACAGAGACTAGAAGCGATATAAGTTTAATTGACTAAGATGTAGCGTCATAAATAGGGAATAACAATATTAATTATTGCGTCTTGAATAAGATATTCCAGCAGACCTGTCTAAGCAAGCATTAGAATTAGAAGACTAAGGCGGGGTTACAACGACTTGGTAAATAAATGCAACGTGGATGTACAAAGAGTAGAAGCTAAATAGGTTCAATTCACAAAGGTGCAGCGTCTGAAATAGGCCTGAGCATATTGAATTATGCGTCTTGTATAATATAGTCTAGCAGATCTGTCTGCGTAAGCATTAGAATTAGAGGACTACGGCGAGATTACAACGACATGGTGAATAAATGCAACCTGGATGTACAGAGACTAGAAGCGATATAAGTTTAATTGACTAAGATGTAGCGTCATAAATAGGGAATAACAATATTAATTATTGCGTCTTGAATAAGATATTCCAGCAGACCTGTCTAAGCAAGCATTAGAATTAGAGGACTAAGGCGGGGTTACAACGACAAGGTATATAAATGCTACGTGGAAGTAAAAAGAGTAGAAGCTAAATAGGTTCAATTCACAAAGGTGCAGCGACTGAAATAGGCATGAGGATATTTAATTATGCGTCTTGAATAATATATTCTAGCAGATCTGTCTGCGTAAGCAATAGAATTAAAGGACTAAGGCGGAATTACAAAAACATGGAAAATATATGCTACGTGGAAGTAAAAAGAGTAGAAGCTAAATAGGTTCAATTCACAAAGGTGCAGCGACTGAAATAGGCATGAGGATATTTAATTATGCGTCTTGAATAATATATTCTAGCAGATCTGTCTGCGTAAGCAATAGAATTAAAGGACTAAGGCGGAATTACAAAAACATGGAAAATATATGCTACGTGGAAGTAAAAAGAGTAGAAGCTAAATAGGTTCAATTCACAAAGTTGCAGCGTCTGAAATAGGCATGAGCATATTGAATTATGCGTCTTGAATAATATAGTCCAGCAGAGCTGTCTGCGTAAGCATTAGAATTAGAGGACTACGGCGGGATTACAACGACAGGGTGAATAAATGCAACGTGGATGTACAGAGACTAGAAGCGATATAAGTTTAATTGACTAAGATGTAGCGTCATAAATAGGGAATAACAATATTAATTATTGCGTCTTGAATAAGATATTCCAGCAGACCTGTCTAAGCAAGCATTAGAATTAGAGGACAAAGGCGGGGTTACAACGACATGGTATATAAATGCAACGTGGAAGTAAAAAGAGTAGAAGCTAAATAGGTTCAATTCACAAAGGTGCAGCGACTGAAATAGGCATGAGGATATTTAATTATGCGTCTTGAATAACATATTCTAGCAGATCTGTCTGCGTAAGCATTAGAATTAGAGAAATACGGCGGGATTACTACGACATGGTGAATAAATGCAACCTGGATGTACAGAGACTAGAAGCGATATAAGTTCAATTGACTAAGATGTAGCGTCATAAATAGGGAATAACAATATTAATTATTGCGTCTTGAATAAGATATTCCAGCAGACCTGTCTAAGCAAGCATTAGAATTAGAGGACTAAGGCGGGGTTACAACGACTTGGTAAATAAATGCAACGTGGATGTACAAAGAGTAGAAGCTAAATAGGTTCAATTCACAAAGGTGCAGCGTCTGAAATAGGCCTGAGCATATTGAATTATGCGTCTTGTATAATATAGTCTAGCAGATCTGTCTGCGTAAGCATTAGAATTAGAGGACTACGGCGAGATTACAACGACATGGTGAATAAATGCAACCTGGATGTACAGAGACTAGAAGCGATATAAGTTTAATTGACTAAGATGTAGCGTCATAAATAGGGAATAACAATATTAATTATTGCGTCTTGAATAAGATATTCCAGCAGACCTGTCTAAGCAAGCATTAGAATTAGATGACTAAGGCGGGGTTACAACGACATGGTATGTAAAAGCTACGTGGAAGTAAAAAGAGTAGAAGCTAAATAGGTTCAATTCACAAAGGTGCAGCGTCTGAAATAGGCATGAGCATATTGAATTATGCGTCTTGAATAAGATATTCCAGCTGACCTGTCTAAGCAAGCATTAGTATTAGAGGACTAAGGCGGGGTTACAACGACAAGGTATATAAATGCTACGTGGAAGTAAAAAGAGTAGAAGCTAAATAGGTTCAATTCACAAAGGTGCAGCGACTGAAATAGGCATGAGGATATTTAATTATGCGTCTTGAATAATATATTCTAGCAGATCTGTCTGCGTAAGCAATAGAATTAAAGGACTAAGGCGGAATTACAAAAACATGGAAAATATATGCTACGTGGAAGTAAAAAGAGTAGAAGCTAAATAGGTTCAATTCACAAAGGTGCAGCGACTGAAATAGGCATGAGGATATTTAATTATGCGTCTTGAATAATATATTCTAGCAGATCTGTCTGCGTAAGCAATAGAATTAAAGGACTAAGGCGGAATTACAAAAACATGGAAAATATATGCTACGTGGAAGTAAAAAGAGTAGAAGCTAAATAGGTTCAATTCACAAAGGTGCAGCGTCTGAAATAGGCATGAGCATATTGAATTATGCGTCTTGAATAATATAGTCCAGCAGAGCTGTCTGCGTAAGCATTAGAATTAGAGGACTACGGCGGGATTACAACGACAGGGTGAATAAATGCAACGTGGATGTACAGAGACTAGAAGCGATATAAGTTTAATTGACTAAGATGTAGCGTCATAAATAGGGAATAACAATATTAATTATTGCGTCTTGAATAAGATATTCCAGCAGACCTGTCTAAGCAAGCATTAGAATTAGAGGACAAAGGCGGGGTTACAACGACATGGTATATAAATGCAACGTGGAAGTAAAAAGAGTAGAAGCTAAATAGGTTCAATTCACAAAGGTGCAGCGACTGAAATAGGCATGAGGATATTTAATTATGCGTCTTGAATAACATATTCTAGCAGATCTGTCTGCGTAAGCATTAGAATTAAAGGACTAAGGCGGGATTACAACAACATGGAAAAGTAAATGCAACGTGGAAGTAAAAAGAGTAGAAGCTAAATAGGTTCAATTCACAAAGGTGCAGCGACTGAAATAGGCATGAGGATATTTAATTATGCGTCTTGAATAACATATTCTAGCAGATCTGTCTGCGTAAGCATTAGAATTAGAGGACTAAGGCGGGGTTACAACGACTTGGTAAATAAATGCTACGTGGAAGTAAAAAGAGTAGAAGCTAAATAGGTTCAATTCACAAAGGTGCAACGACGGAAATAGGCATGAGGATATTTAATTATGCGTCTTGAATAACATATTCTAGCAGATCTGTCTGCGTAAGCATTAGACTTAGAGAAATACGGCGGGATTACAACGACATGGTGAATAAATGCAACCTGGATGTACAGAGACTAGAAGCGATATAAGTTTAATTGACTAAGATGTAGCGTCATAAATAGGGAATAACAATATTAATTATTGCGTCTTGAATAAGATATTCCAGCAGACCTGTCTAAGCAAGCATTAGAATTAGAGGACTAAGGCGGGGTTACAACGACATGGTATATAAATGCTACGTGGAAGTAAAAAGAGTAGAAGCTAAATAGGTTCAATTCACAAAGGTGCAGCGACTGAAATAGGCATGAGGATATTTAATTATGCGTCTTGAATAATATATTCTAGCAGATCTGTCTGCGTAAGCATTAGAATTAGATGACTAAGGCGGGCTTACAACAAAATGGTAAATAAATGCAACGTAGATGTTCAAAGAGTTGAAGCAAAATGGGTTCGATTCACAAAGATGTAGCGTCATAAATAGGGAATAACAATATTAATGATTGCGTCTTGAATAAGATATTCCAGCAGACCTGTCTAAGCAAGCATTAGAATTAAAGGACTAAGGCGGGATTACAACAACATGGAAAATAAATGCTACGTGGAAGTAAAAAGAGTAGAAACTAAATAGGTTCAATTCACAAAGGTGCAGCGTCTGAAATAGGCATGAGCATATTGAATTATGCGTCTTGAATAATATAGTCTAGCAGATCTGTCTGCGTAAGCATTAGAATTAGAGGACTAAGGCGGGATTACAACAACATGGAAAATAAATGCTACGTGGAAGTAAAAAGAGTAGAAACTAAATAGGTTCAATTCACAAAGGTTCAGCGTCTGAAATACGGATCAGGATATTGGATAACGCGTCATGAATAAGATATTCCAGCAGACCTGTCTGCGCAAGCATTAGAATTAGAGGACTAAGGCGGGATTACAACAAAATGTAAATAAATGCAACGTAGATGATCAAAGAGTAGAAGCTAAATAGGTTCAATTCACAAAGGTGCAGCGTCTGAAATAGGCCTGAGCATATTGAATTATGCGTCTTGTATAATATAGTCTAGCAGATCTGTCTGCGTAAGCATTAGAATTAGAGGACTACGGCGAGATTACAACGACATGGTGAATAAATGCAACCTGGATGTACAGAGACTAGAAGCGATATAAGTTTAATTGACTAAGATGTAGCGTCATAAATAGGGAATAACAATATTAATTATTGCGTCTTGAATAAGATATTCCAGCAGACCTGTCTAAGCAAGCATTAGAATTAGATGACTAAGGCGGGGTTACAACGACATGGTATATAAAAGCTACGTGGAAGTAAAAAGAGTAGAAGCTAAATAGGTTCAATTCACAAAGGTGCAGCGTCTGAAATAGACATGAGCATATTGAATTATGCGTCTTGAATAAGATATTCCAGCTGACCTGTCTAAGCAAGCATTAGTATTAGAGGACTAAGGCGGGGTTACAACGACAAGGTATATAAATGCTACGTGGAAGTAAAAAGAGTAGAAGCTAAATAGGTTCAATTCACAAAGGTGCAGCGACTGAAATAGGCATGAGGATATTTAATTATGCGTCTTGAATAATATATTCTAGCAGATCTGTCTGCGTAAGCAATAGAATTAAAGGACTAAGGCGGAATTACAAAAACATGGAAAATATATGCTACGTGGAAGTAAAAAGAGTAGAAGCTAAATAGGTTCAATTCACAAAGGTGCAGCGACTGAAATAGGCATGAGGATATTTAATTATGCGTCTTGAATAATATATTCTAGCAGATCTGTCTGCGTAAGCAATAGAATTAAAGGACTAAGGCGGAATTACAAAAACATGGAAAATATATGCTACGTGGAAGTAAAAAGAGTAGAAGCTAAATAGGTTCAATTCACAAAGGTGCAGCGTCTGAAATAGGCATGAGCATATTGAATTATGCGTCTTGAATAATATAGTCCAGCAGAGCTGTCTGCGTAAGCATTAGAATTAGAGGACTACGGCGGGATTACAACGACAGGGTGAATAAATGCAACGTGGATGTACAGAGACTAGAAGCGATATAAGTTTAATTGACTAAGATGTAGCGTCATAAATAGGGAATAACAATATTAATTATTGCGTCTTGAATAAGATATTCCAGCAGACCTGTCTAAGCAAGCATTAGAATTAGAGGACAAAGGCGGGGTTACAACGACATGGTATATAAATGCAACGTGGAAGTAAAAAGAGTAGAAGCTAAATAGGTTCAATTCACAAAGGTGCAGCGACTGAAATAGGCATGAGGATATTTAATTATGCGTCTTGAATAACATATTCTAGCAGATCTGTCTGCGTAAGCATTAGAATTAAAGGACTAAGGCGGGATTACAACAACATGGAAAAGTAAATGCAACGTGGAAGTAAAAAGAGTAGAAGCTAAATAGGTTCAATTCACAAAGGTGCAGCGACTGAAATAGGCATGAGGATATTTAATTATGCGTCTTGAATAACATATTCTAGCAGATCTGTCTGCGTAAGCATTAGAATTAGAGGACTAAGGCGGGGTTACAACGACTTGGTAAATAAATGCTACGTGGAAGTAAAAAGAGTAGAAGCTAAATAGGTTCAATTCACAAAGGTGCAGCGACGGAAATAGGCATGAGGATATTTAATTATGCGTCTTGAATAACATATTCTAGCAGATCTGTCTGCGTAAGCATTAGACTTAGAGAAATACGGCGGGATTACAACGACATGGTGAATAAATGCAACCTGGATGTACAGAGACTAGAAGCGATATAAGTTTAATTGACTAAGATGTAGCGTCATAAATAGGGAATAACAATATTAATTATTGCGTCTTGAATAAGATATTCCAGCAGACCTGTCTAAGCAAGCATTAGAATTAGAGGACTAAGGCGGGGTTACAACGACATGGTATATAAATGCTACGTGGAAGTAAAAAGAGTAGAAGCTAAATAGGTTCAATTCACAAAGGTGCAGCGACTGAAATAGGCATGAGGATATTTAATTATGCGTCTTGAATAATATATTCTAGCAGATCTGTCTGCGTAAGCATTAGAATTAGATGACTAAGGCGGGCTTACAACAAAATGGTAAATAAATGCAACGTAGATGTTCAAAGAGTTGAAGCAAAATGGGTTCGATTCACAAAGATGTAGCGTCATAAATAGGGAATAACAATATTAATGATTGCGTCTTGAATAAGATATTCCAGCAGACCTGTCTAAGCAAGCATTAGAATTAAAGGACTAAGGCGGGATTACAACAACATGGAAAATAAATGCTACGTGGAAGTAAAAAGAGTAGAAACTAAATAGGTTCAATTCACAAAGGTGCAGCGTCTGAAATAGGCATGAGCATATTGAATTATGCGTCTTGAATAATATAGTCTAGCAGATCTGTCTGCGTAAGCATTAGAATTAGAGGACTAAGGCGGGATTACAACAACATGGAAAATAAATGCTACGTGGAAGTAAAAAGAGTAGAAACTAAATAGGTTCAATTCACAAAGGTTCAGCGTCTGAAATACGGATAAGGATATTGGATAACGCGTCATGAATAAGATATTCCAGCAGACCTGTCTGCGCAAGCATTAGAATTACAGGACTAAGGCGGGATTACAACAAAATGTAAATAAATGCAACGTAGATGATCAAAGAGTAGAAGCGAAATGGGTTCGATTCACACAGATGTAGCGTCATAAATAGGGAATAACAATATTAATTGTTGCGTCTTGAATAAGATATTCCAGCAGACCTGTCTAAGCAAGCATTAGAATGAGAGGACTAAGGCGGGATTACAACGACTTGGTAAATAAATGCAACGTGGATGTACAAAGAGTAGAAGCTAAATAGGTTCAATTCACAAAGGTGCAGCGTCTGAAATAGGCCTGAGCATATTGAATTATGCGTCTTGAATAATATATTCTAGCAGATCTGTCTAAGCAAGTATTACAATGAGAGGACTAAGGCGGGATTACAACAACATGGAAAATAAATGCTACGTGGAAGTAAAAAGATTAGAATCTAAATAGGTTCAATTCACAAAGGTTCAGCGTCTGAAATACGGTTAAGGATATTGGATAACGCGTCATGAATAAGATATTCCAGCAGACCTGTCTGCGCAAGCATTAGAATGAGAGGACTAAGGCGGGATTACAACAACATGGAAAATAAATGCTACGTGGAAGTAAAAAGATTAGAAGCTAAATAGGTTCAATTCACAAAGGTGCAGCGTCTGAAATAGGCATGAGGATATTGAATTATGCGTCTTGAATAATATAGTCTAGCAGATCTGTCTGCGTAAGCATTAGAATTAGAGGACTACGTCGGGATTACAACGACAAGTTGAATAAATGCAACGTGGATGTACAGAGACTAGAAGCGATATAAGTTTAATTGACTAAGATGTAGCGTCATAAATAGGGAATAACAATATTAATTATTGCGTCTTGAATAAGATATTCCAGCTGACCTGTCTAAGCAAGCATTAGAATTAGAGGACTAAGGCGGGGTTACAACGACATGGTATATAAATGCTACGTGGAAGTAAAAAGAGTAGAAGCTAAATAGGTTCAATTCACAAAGGTGCAGCGACTGAAATAGGCATGAGGATATTTAATTATGCGTCTTGAATAATATATTCCAGCAGACCTGTCTGCGTAAGCAATAGCATTAAAGGACTAAGGCGGGATTACAAAAACATGGAAAATATATGCTACGTGGAAGTAAAAAGAGTAGAAGCTAAATAGGTTCAATTCACAAAGGTGCAGCGTCTGAAATAGGCATGAGCATATTGAATTATGCGTCTTGAATAATATAGTCCAGCAGAGCTGTCTGCGTAAGCATTAAAATTAGAGGACTACGGCGGGATTACAACGACAGGGTGAATAAATGCAACGTGGATGTACAGAAACTAGAAGCGATATAAGTTTAATTGACTAAGATATAGCGTCATAAATATGGAATAACAATATTAATTATTGCGTCTTGAATAAGATATTCCAGCAGACCTGTCTAAGCAAGCATTACAATGAGAGGACTAAGGCGGGATTACAACGACTTGGTAAATAAATGCAACGTGGATGTACAAAGAGTAGAAGCTAAATAGGTTCAATTCACAAAGGTGCAGCGTCTGAAATAGGCATGAACATATTGAATTATGCGTCTTGAATAATATAGTCTAGCAGATCTGTCTGCGTAAGCATTAGAATTAGAGGACTAAGGCGGGATTACAACAAAATGTAAATAAATGCAACGTAGATGTTCAAAGAGTAGAAGCGAAATGGGTTCGATTCACAAAGATGTAGCGTCATAAATAGGGAATAACAATATTAATTATTGCGTCTTGAATAAGATATTCCAGCAGACCTGTCTAAGCAAGCATTAGAATTAAAGGACTAAGGCGGGATTACAACAACATGGAAAATAAATGCTACGTGGAAGTAAAAAGAGTAGAAACTAAATAGGTTCAATTCACAAATGTGCAGCGTCTGAAATAGGCATGAGCATATTGAATTATGCGTCTTGAATAATATAGTCTAGCAGATCTGTCTGCGTAAGCATTAGAATTAGAGGACTAAGGCGGGATTACAACAAAATGTAAATAAATGCAACGTAGATGTTCAAAGAGTAGAAGCGAAATGGGTTCGATTCACAAAGATGTAGCGTCATAAATAGGGAATAACAATATTAATTATTGCGTCTTGAATAAGATATTCCAGCAGACCTGTCTAAGCAAGCATTAGAATTAAAGGACTAAGGCGGGATTACAACAACATGGAAAATAAATGCTACGTGGAAGTAAAAAGAGTAGAAACTAAATAGGTTCAATTCACAAAGGTGCAGCGTCTGAAATAGGCATGAGCATATTGAATTATGCGTCTTGAATAATATAGTCTAGCAGATCTGTCTGCGTAAGCATTAGAATTAGAGGACTAAGGCGGGATTACAACAAAATGTAAATAAATGCAACGTAGATGATCAAAGAGTAGAAGCGAAATGGGTTCGATTCACACAGATGTAGCGTCATAAATAGGGAATAACAATATTAATTATTGCGTCTTGAATAAGATATTCCAGCAGACCTGTCTAAGCAAGCATTAGAATGAGAGGACTAAGGCGGGATTACAACGACTTGGTAAATAAATGCAACGTGGATGTACAAAGAGTAGAAGCTAAATAGGTTCAATTCACAAAGGTGCAGCGTCTGAAATAGGCATGAGGATATTGAATTATGCGTCTTGAATAATATAGTCTAGCAGAGCTGTCTGCGTAAGCATTAGAATTAGAGAACTACGGCGGGATTACAACGAGAGGGTGAATAAATGCAACGTGGATGTACAGAGACTAGAAGCGATATAAGTTTAATTGACTAAGATGTAGCGTCATGAATGGGGAATAACAATATTAATTATTGCGTCTTGAATAAGATATTCCAGCAGACCTGTCTAAGCAAGCATTAGAATTAGAGGACTAAGGCGGGCTTACAACAAAATGGTAAATAAATGCAACGTAGATGATCAAAGAGTAGAAGCGAAATGGGTTCGATTCACACAGATGTAGCGTCATAAATAGGGAATAACAATATTAATTGTTGCGTCTTGAATAAGATATTCCAGCAGACCTGTCTAAGCAAGCATTAGAATGAGAGGACTAAGGCGGGATTACAACGACTTGGTAAATAAATGCAACGTGGATGTACAAAGAGTAGAAGCTAAATAGGTTCAATTCACAAAGGTGCAGCGTCTGAAATAGGCATGAGGATATTGAATTATGCGTCTTGAATAATATAGTCTAGCAGAGCTGTCTGCGTAAGCATTAGAATTAGAGAACTACGGCGGGATTACAACGAGAGGGTGAATAAATGCAACGTAGATGATCAAAGAGTAGAAGCGAAATGGGTTCGATTCACACAGATGTAGCGTCATAAATAGGGAATAACAATATTAATTATTGCGTCTTGAATAAGATATTCCAGCAGACCTGTCTAAGCAAGCATTAGAATGAGAGGACTAAGGCGGGATTACAACGACTTGGTCAATAAATGCAACGTGGATGTACAAAGAGTAGAAGCTAAAAAAAAAGGTTCAATTCACAAAGGTGCAGCGTCTGAAATAGGCATGAGCATATTGAATTATGCGTCTTGAATAAGATATTCCAGCTGACCTGTCTAAGCAAGCATTAGAATTAGAGGACTAAGGCGGGGTTACAACGACAAGGTATATAAATGCTACGTGGAAGTAAAAAGAGTAGAAGCTAAATAGGTTCAATTCACAAAGGTGCAGCGACTGAAATAGGCATGAGGATATTTAATTATGCGTCTTGAATAATATATTCTAGCAGATCTGTCTGCGTAAGCAATAGAATTAAAGGACTAAGGCGGAATTACAAAAACATGGAAAATATATGCTACGTGGAAGTAAAAAGAGTAGAAGCTAAATAGGTTCAATTCACAAAGGTGCAGCGTCTGAAATAGGCATGAGCATATTGAATTATGCGTCTTGAATAATATAGTCCAGCAGAGCTGTCTGCGTAAGCATTAGAATTAGAGGACTACGGCGGGATTACAACGACAGGGTGAATAAATGCAACGTGGATGTACAGAGACTAGAAGCGATATAAGTTTAATTGACTAAGATGTAGCGTCATAAATAGGGAATAACAATATTAATTATTGCGTCTTGAATAAGATATTCCAGCAGACCTGTCTAAGCAAGCATTAGAATTAGAGGACAAAGGCGGGGTTACAACGACATGGTATATAAATGCAACGTGGAAGTAAAAAGAGTAGAAGCTAAATAGGTTCAATTCACAAAGGTGCAGCGACTGAAATAGGCATGAGGATATTTAATTATGCGTCTTGAATAACATATTCTAGCAGATCTGTCTGCGTAAGCATTAGAATTAAAGGACTAAGGCGGGATTACAACAACATGGAAAAGTAAATGCAACGTGGAAGTAAAAAGAGTAGAAGCTAAATAGGTTCAATTCACAAAGGTGCAGCGACTGAAATAGGCATGAGGATATTTAATTATGCGTCTTGAATAACATATTCTAGCAGATCTGTCTGCGTAAGCAATAGAATTAAAGGACTAAGGCGGAATTACAAAAACATGGAAAATATATGCTACGTGGAAGTAAAAAGAGTAGAAGCTAAATAGGTTCAATTCACAAAGGTGCAGCGTCTGAAATAGGCATGAGCATATTGAATTATGCGTCTTGAATAATATAGTCCAGCAGAGCTGTCTGCGTAAGCATTAGAATTAGAGGACTACGGCGGGATTACAACGACAGGGTGAATAAATGCAACGTGGATGTACAGAGACTAGAAGCGATATAAGTTTAATTGACTAAGATGTAGCGTCATAAATAGGGAATAACAATATTAATTATTGCGTCTTGAATAAGATATTCCAGCAGACCTGTCTAAGCAAGCATTAGAATTAGAGGACAAAGGCGGGGTTACAACGACATGGTATATAAATGCAACGTGGAAGTAAAAAGAGTAGAAGCTAAATAGGTTCAATTCACAAAGGTGCAGCGACTGAAATAGGCATGAGGATATTTAATTATGCGTCTTGAATAACATATTCTAGCAGATCTGTCTGCGTAAGCATTAGAATTAAAGGACTAAGGCGGGATTACAACAACATGGAAAAGTAAATGCAACGTGGAAGTAAAAAGAGTAGAAGCTAAATAGGTTCAATTCACAAAGGTGCAGCGACTGAAATAGGCATGAGGATATTTAATTATGCGTCTTGAATAACATATTCTAGCAGATCTGTCTGCGTAAGCATTAGAATTAGAGGACTAAGGCGGGGTTACAACGACTTGGTAAATAAATGCTACGTGGAAGTAAAAAGAGTAGAAGCTAAATAGGTTCAATTCACAAAGGTGCAGCGTCTGAAATAGGCATGAGGATATTGAATTATGCGTCTTGAATAATATAGTCTAGCAGAGCTGTCTGCGTAAGCATTAGAATTAGAGAACTACGGCGGGATTACAACGAGAGGGTGAATAAATGCAACGTGGATGTACAGAGACTAGAAGCGATATAAGTTTAATTGACTAAGATGTAGCGTCATGAATGGGGAATAACAATATTAATTATTGCGTCTTGAATAAGATATTCCAGCAGACCTGTCTAAGCAAGCATTACAATGAGAGGACTAAGGCGGGATTACAACGACTTGGTAAATAAATGCAACGTGGATGTTCAAAGAGTAGAAGCGAAATGGGTTCGATTCACACAGATGTAGCGTCATAAATAGGGAATAACAATATTAATTATTGCGTCTTGAATAAGATATTCCAGCAGACCTGTCTAAGCAAGCATTAGAATGAGAGGACTAAGGCGGGATTACAACGACTTGGTAAATAAATGCAACATGGATGTACAAAGAGTAGAAGCTAAATAGGTTCAATTCACAAAGGTGCAGCGTCTGAAATAGGCATGAGGATATTGAATTATGCGTCTTGAATAATATAGTCTAGCAGAGCTGTCTGCGTAAGCATTAGAATTAGAGGACTACGTCGGGATTACAACAAAATGTAAATAAATGCAACGTAGATGTTCAAAGAGTAGAAGCGAAATGGGTTCGATTCACAAAGATGTAGCGTCATAAATAGGGAATAACAATATTAATTATTGCGTCTTGAATAAGATATTCCAGCAGACCTGTCTAAGCAAGCATTAGAATTAAAGGACTAAGGCGGGATTACAACAACATGGAAAATAAATGCTACGTGGAAGTAAAAAGAGTAGAAACTAAATAGGTTCAATTCACAAAGGTGCAGCGTCTGAAATAGGCATGAGCATATTGAATTATGCGTCTTGAATAATATAGTCTAGCAGATCTGTCTGCGTAAGCATTAGAATTAGAGGACTAAGGCGGGATTACAACAAAATGTAAATAAATGCAACGTAGATGATCAAAGAGTAGAAGCGAAATGGGTTCGATTCACACAGATGTAGCGTCATAAATAGGGAATAACAATATTAATTATTGCGTCTTGAATAAGATATTCCAGCAGACCTGTCTAAGCAAGCATTAGAATGAGAGGACTAAGGCGGGATTACAACGACTTGGTAAATAAATGCAACGTGGATGTACAAAGAGTAGAAGCTAAATAGGTTCAATTCACAAAGGTGCAGCGTCTGAAATAGGCATGAGGATATTGAATTATGCGTCTTGAATAATATATTCTAGCAGATCTGTCTGCGTAAGCATTAGAATTAGATGACTAAGGCGGGCTTACAACAAAATGGTAAATAAATGCAACGTAGATGTTCAAAGAGTAGAAGCGAAACGGGTTCGATTCACAAAGATGTAGCGTCATAAATAGGGAATAACAATATTAATTATTGCGTCTTGAATAAGATATTCCAGCAGACCTGTCTAAGCAAGCATTAGAATGAGAGGACTAAGGCGGGATTACAACGACATGGTAAATAAATGCAACGTGGATGTACAAAGAGTAGAAGCTAAATAGGTTCAATTCACAAAGGTGCAGCGTCTGAAATAGGCATGAGGATATTGAATTATGCGTCTTGAATAATATAGTCTAGCAGAGCTGTCTGCGTAAGCATTAGAATTAGAGAACTACGGCGGGATTACAACGAGAGGGTGAATAAATGCAACGTGGATGTACAGAGACTAGAAGCGATATAAGTTTAATTGACTAAGATGTAGCGTCATGAATGGGGAATAACAATATTAATTATTGCGTCTTGAATAAGATATTCCAGCAGACCTGTCTAAGCAAGCATTACAATGAGAGGACTAAGGCGGGATTACAACGACTTGGTAAATAAATGCAACGTGGATGTTCAAAGAGTAGAAGCGAAATGGGTTCGATTCACACAGATGTAGCGTCATAAATAGGGAATAACAATATTAATTATTGCGTCTTGAATAAGATATTCCAGCAGACCTGTCTAAGCAAGCATTAGAATGAGAGGACTAAGGCGGGATTACAACGACTTGGTAAATAAATGCAACATGGATGTACAAAGAGTAGAAGCTAAATAGGTTCAATTCACAAAGGTGCAGCGTCTGAAATAGGCATGAGGATATTGAATTATGCGTCTTGAATAATATAGTCTAGCAGAGCTGTCTGCGTAAGCATTAGAATTAGAGAACTACGGCGGGATTACAACGAGAGGGTGAATAAATGCAACGTGGATGTACAGAGACTAGAAGCGATATAAGTTTAATTGACTAAGATGTAGCGTCATGAATGGGGAATAACAATATTAATTATTGCGTCTTGAATAAGATATTCCAGCAGATCTGTCTGCGTAAGCAATAGCATTAAAGGACTAAGGCGGGATTACAACAAAATGGTAAATAAATGCAACGTAGATGATCAAAGAGTAGAAGCGAAATGGGTTCGATTCACACAGATGTAGCGTCATAAATAGGGAATAACAATATTAATTGTTGCGTCTTGAATAAGATATTCCAGCAGACCTGTCTAAGCAAGCATTAGAATGAGAGGACTAAGGCGGGATTACAATGACTTGGTAAATAAATGCAACGTGGATGTACAAAGAGTAGAAGCTAAAAAAAAAGGTTCAATTCACAAAGGTGCAGCGTCTGAAATAGGCATGAGCATATTGAATTATGCGTCTTGGATAAGATATTCCAGCTGACCTGTCTAAGCAAGCATTAGAATTAGAGGACTAAGGCGGGGTTACAACGACAAGGTATATAAATGCTACGTGGAAGTAAAAAGAGTAGAAGCTAAATAGGTTCAATTCACAAAGGTGCAGCGACTGAAATAGGCATGAGGATATTTAATTATGCGTCTTGAATAATATATTCTAGCAGATCTGTCTGCGTAAGCAATAGAATTAAAGGACTAAGGCGGGATTACAAAAACATGGAAAATATATGCTACGTGGAAGTAAAAAGAGTAGAAGCTAAATAGGTTCAATTCACAAAGGTGCAGCGTCTGAAATAGGCATGAGCATATTGAATTATGCGTCTTGAATAATATAGTCCAGCAGAGCTGTCTGCGTAAGCATTAGAATTAGAGAACTACGGCGGGATTACAACGAGAGGGTGAATAAATGCAACGTGGAAGTAAAAAGAGTAGAAGCTAAATAGGTTCAATTCACAAAGGTGCAGCGACTGAAATAGGCATGAGGATATTTAATTATGCGTCTTGAATAATATATTCTAGCAGATCTGTCTGCGTAAGCAATAGAATTAAAGGACTAAGGCGGGATTACAAAAACATGGAAAATATATGCTACGTGGAAGTAAAAAGAGTAGAAGCTAAATAGGTTCAATTCACAAAGGTGCAGCGTCTGAAATAGGCATGAGCATATTGAATTATGCGTCTTGAATAATATAGTCCAGCAGAGCTGTCTGCGTAAGCATTAGAATTAGAGGACTACGGCGGGATTACAACGACAGGGTGAATAAATGCAACGTGGATGTACAGAGACTAGAAGCGATATAAGTTTAATTGACTAAGATGTAGCGTCATAAATAGGGAATAACAATATTAATTATTGCGTCTTGAATAAGATATTCCAGCAGACCTGTCTAAGCAAGCATTAGAATTAGAGGACAAAGGCGGGATTACAACAACATGGAAAATAAATGCTACGTGGAAGTAAAAAGAGTAGAAACTAAATAGGTTCAATTCACAAAGGTGCAGCGTCTGAAATAGGCCTGAGCATATTGAATTATGCGTCTTGTATAATATAGTCTAGCAGATCTGTCTGCGTAAGCAATAGAATTAAAGGACTAAGGCGGGATTACAAAAACATGGAAAATATATGCTACGTGGAAGTAAAAAGAGTAGAAACTAAATAGGTTCAATTCACAAAGGTGCAGCGTCTGAAATAGGCATGAGCATATTGAATTATGCGTCTTGAATAATATAGTCTAGCAGAGCTGTCTGCGTAAGCATTAGAATTAGAGAACTACGGCGGGATTACAACGAGAGGGTGAATAAATGCAACGTGGATGTACAGAGACTAGAAGCGATATAAGTTTAATTGACTAAGATGTAGCGTCATGAATGGGGAATAACAATATTAATTATTGCGTCTTGAATAAGATATTCCAGCAGACCTGTCTAAGCAAGCATTAGAATTAGAGGACTAAGGCGGGCTTACAACAAAATGGTAAATAAATGCATCGTAGATGATCAAAGAGTAGAAGCGAAATGGGTTCGATTCACACAGATGTAGCGTCATAAATAGGGAATAACAATATTAATTGTTGCGTCTTGAATAAGATATTCCAGCAGACCTGTCTAAGCAAGCATTAGAATTAAAGAACTAAGGCGGGATTACAACAACATGGAAAATAAATGCTACGTGGAAGTAAAAAGAGTAGAAACTAAATAGGTTCAATTCACAAAGGTGCAGCGTCTGAAATAGGCATGAGCATATTGAATTATGCGTCTTGAATAATATAGTCTAGCAGATCTGTCTGCGTAAGCATTAGAATTAGAGGACTAAGGCGGGATTACAACAAAATGTAAATAAATGCAACGTAGATGATCAAAGAGTAGAAGCGAAATGGGGTCGATTCACACAGATGTAGCGTCATAAATAGGGAATAACACTATTAATTATTGCGTCTTGAATAAGATATTCCAGCAGACCTGTCTAAGCAAGCATTAGAATTAGAGGACTAAGGCGGGGTTACAACGACTTGGTAAATAAATGCAACGTGGATGTACAAAGAGTAGAAGCTAAATAGGTTCAATTCACAAAGGTGCAGCGTCTGAAATAGGCCTGAGCATATTGAATTATGCGTCTTGAATAATATAGTCTAGCATGTCTGTCTGCGTAAGCATTAGAATTAGAGGACTAAGGCGGGATTACAACAAAATGTAAATAAATGCAACATAGATGTTCAAAGAATAGAAGCGAAATGGGTTCGATTCACACAGATGTAGCTTCATAAATAGGGAATAACAATATTAATTATTGCGTCTTGAATAAGATATTCCAGCAGACCTGTCTAAGCAAGCATTAGAATGAGAGGACTAAGGCGGGATTACAACGACTTGGTCAATAAATGCAACGTGGATGTACAAAGAGTAGAAGCTAAATGGGTTCAATTCACAAAGGTGCAGCGTCTGAAATAGGCATGAGCATATTGAATTATGCGTCTTGTATAATATAGTCTAGCAGATCTGTCTGCGTAAGCATTAGAATTAGAGGACTACGGCGGGATTACAACGACATGGTGAATAAATGCAACGTGGATGTACAGAGACTAGAAGCGATATAAGTTTAATTGACTAGGATGTAGCGTCATAAATAGGGAATAACAATATTAATTATTGCGTCTTGAATAAGATATTCCAGCTGACCTGTCTAAGCAAGCATTAGAATTAGAGGACTAAGGCGGGGTTTGAAGGACATGGTATATAAATGCTACGTGGAAGTAAAAAGAGTAGAAGCTAAATAGGTTCAATTCACAAAGGTGCAGCGACTGAAATAGGCATGAGGATATTTAATTATGCGTCTTGAATAATATATTCTAGCAGATCTGTCTGCGTAAGCAATAGCATTAAAGGACTAAGGCGGGATTACAAAAACATGGAAAATATATGCTACGTGGAAGTAAAAAGAGTAGGAGCTAAATAGGTTCAATTCCCAAAGGTGCAGCGTTTGAAATAGGCATGAGCATATTGAATTATGCGTCTTGAATAATATAGTCCAGCAGAGCTGTCTGCGTAAGCATTAAAATTAGAGGACTACGGCGGGATTACAACGACAGGGTGAATAAATGCAACGTGGATGTACAGAGACTAGAAGCGATATAAGTTTAATTGACTAAGATATAGCGTCATAAATAGGGAATAACAATATTAATTATTGCGTCTTGAATAAGATATTCCAGCAGACCTGTCTGCGTAAGCATTAGAATTAGAGGACTAAGGCGGGCTTACAACAAAATGGTAAATAAATGCAACGTAGATGATCAAAGAGTAGAAGCGAAATGGGTTCGATTCACACAGATGTAGCGTCATAAATAGGGAATAACAATATTAATTATTGCGTCTTGAATAAGATATTCCAGCAGACCTGTCTAAGCAAGCATTAGAATGAGAGGACTAAGGCGGGATTACAACGACTTGGTCAATAAATGCAACGTGGATGTACAAAGAGTAGAAGCTAAATGGGTTCAATTCACAAAGGTGCAGCGTCTGAAATAGGCATGAGCATATTGAATTATGCGTCTTGTATAATATAGTCTAGCAGATCTGTCTGCGTAAGCATTAGAATTAGAGGACTACGGCGGGATTACAACGACATGGTGAATAAATGCAACGTGGATGTACAGAGACTAGAAGCGATATAAGTTTAATTGACTAGGATGTAGCGTCATAAATAGGGAATAACAATATTAATTATTGCGTCTTGAATAAGATATTCCAGCTGACCTGTCTAAGCAAGCATTAGAATTAGAGGACTAAGGCGGGGTTTGAAGGACATGGTATATAAATGCTACGTGGAAGTAAAAAGAGTAGAAGCTAAATAGGTTCAATTCACAAAGGTGCAGCGACTGAAATAGGCATGAGGATATTTAATTATGCGTCTTGAATAATATATTCTAGCAGATCTGTCTGCGTAAGCAATAGCATTAAAGGACTAAGGCGGGATTACAAAAACATGGAAAATATATGCTACGTGGAAGTAAAAAGAGTAGGAGCTAAATAGGTTCAATTCCCAAAGGTGCAGCGTTTGAAATAGGCATGAGCATATTGAATTATGCGTCTTGAATAATATAGTCCAGCAGAGCTGTCTGCGTAAGCATTAAAATTAGAGGACTACGGCGGGATTACAAAACAGGTGAATAAATGCAACGTGGATGTACAGAGACTAGAAGCGATATAGTTTAATTGACAAGATATAGCGTCATAAATAGGGAATAACAATATTAATTATTGCGTCTTGAATAAGATATTCCAGCAGACCTGTCTGCGTAAGCATTAGAATTAGAGGACTAAGGCGGGCTTACAACGAATGGTAATAAATGCAACGTGAGAATAAAAGAGTAGAAGCTAAATAGGTTCAATTCACAAAGGTGCAGCGACTGAAATAGGCATGAGATATTTAATTATGCGTCTTGAATAACATATTCTAGCAGATCTGTCTGCGTAAGCATTAGAATTAAAGGACTAAGGCGGGATTACAACAACATGGAAAATAAATGCTACGTGGAAGTAAAAAGAGTAGAACTAAATAGGTTCAATTCACAAAGGTGCAGCGTCTGAAATAGGCATGAGCATATTGAATTATGCGTCTTGAATAATATATCTAGCAGATCTGTCTGCTAAGCATTAGAATTAGAGGACTAAGGCGGGATTACAACAAAATGTAAATAAATGCAACGTAGATGATCAAAGAGTAGAAGCGAAATGGGGTCGATTCACACAGATGTAGCGTCATAAATAGGGAATAACACTATTAATTATTGCGTCTTGAATAATATATTCCAGCAGACCTGTCTAAGCAAGCATTAGAATTAGAGGACTAAGGCGGGGTTACAACGACTTGGTAAATAAATGCTACGTGGAAGTAAAAAGAGTAGAAGCTAAATAGGTTCAATTCACAAAGGTGCACCGACTGAAATAGGCATGAGGATATTTAATTATGCGTCTTGAATAACATATTCTAGCAGATCTGTCTGCGTAAGCATTAGAATTAGAGAAATACGGCGGGATAACAACGACATGGTGAATAAATGCAACCTGGATGTACAGAGACTAGAAGCTATATAAGTTTAATTGCCTAAGATGTAGCGTCATAAATAGGGAATAACAATATTAATTATTGCGTCTTGAATAAGATATTCCAGCTGACCTGTCTAAGCAAGCATTAGAATTAGATGACTAAGGCGGGGTTACAACGATATGGTATATAAATGCTACGTGGAAGTAAAAAGAGTAGAAGCTAAATAGGTTCAATTCACAAAGGTGCAGCGTCTGAAATAGGCATGAGCATATTGAATTATGCGTCTTGAATAATATAGTCTAGCAGATCTGTCTGCGTAAGCATTAGAATTAGAGGACTAAGGCGGGATTACAACAAAATGTAAATAAATGCAACGTAGATGTTCAAAGAATAGAAGCGAAATGGGTTCGATTCACACAGATGTAGCTTCATAAATAGGGAATAACAATATTAATTATTGCGTCTTGAATAAGATATTCCAGCAGACCTGTCTAAGCAAGCATTAGAATGAGAGGACTAAGGCGGGATTACAACGACTTGGTCAATAAATGCAACGTGGATGTACAAAGAGTAGAAGCTAAATGGGTTCAATTCACAAAGGTGCAGCGTCTGAATTAGGCATGAGCATATTGAATTATGCGTCTTGTATAATATAGTCTAGCAGATCTGTCTGCGTAAGCATTAGAATTAGAGGACTACGGCGGGATTACAACGACATGGTGAATAAATGCAACGTGGATGTACAGAGACTAGAAGCGATATAAGTTTAATTGACTAAGATGTAGCGTTATAAATAGGGAATAACAATATTAATTATTGCGTCTTGAATAAGATATTCCAGCTGACCTGTCTAAGCAAGCATTAGAATTAGAGGACTAAGACGGGGTTACAACGACATGGTATATAAATGCTACGTGGAAGTAAAAAGAGTAGAAGCTAAATAGGTTCAATTCACAAAGGTGCAGCGACTGAAATAGGCATGAGGATATTTAATTATGCGTCTTGAATAATATATTCTAGCAGATCTGTCTGCGTAAGCAATAGCATTAAAGGACTAAGGCGGGATTACAAAAACATGGAAAATATATGCTACGTGGAAGTAAAAAGAGTAGAAGCTAAATAGGTTCAATTCACAAAGGTGCAGCGTCTGAAATAGGCATGAGCATATTGAATTATGCGTCTTGAATAATATAGTCCAGCAGAGCTGTCTGCGTAAGCATTAAAATTAGAGGACTACGGCGGGATTACAACGACAGGGTGAATAAATGCAACGTGGATGTACAGAGACTAGAAGCGATATAAGTTTAATTGACTAAGATATAGCGTCATAAATAGGGAATAACAATATTAATTATTGCGTCTTGAATAAGATATTCCAGCAGACCTGTCTAAGCAAGCATTACAATGAGAGGACTAAGGCGGGATTACAACGACTTGGTAAATAAATGCAACGTGGATGTACAAAGAGTAGAAGCTAAATAGGTTCAATTCACAAAGGTGCAGCGTCTGAAATAGGCATGAGCATATTGAATTATGCGTCTTGAATAATATAGTCTAGCAGATCTGTCTGCGTAAGCATTAGAATTAGAGGACTAAGGCGGGATTACAACAAAATGTAAATAAATGCAACGTAGATGATCAAAGAGTAGAAGCGAAATAGGTTCAATTCACAAAGGTGCAGCGTCTGAAATAGGCATGAGCATATTGAATTATGCGTCTTGAATAATATAGTCCAGCAGAGCTGTCTGCGTAAGCATTAAAATTAGAGGACTACGGCGGGATTACAACGAGAGGGTGAATAAATGCAACGTGGATGTACAGAGACTATAACCGATATAAGTTTAATTGACTAAGATGTAGCGTCATGAATGGGGAATAACAATATTAATTATTGCGTCATGAATAAGATATTCCAGCAGACCTGTCTAAGCAAGCATTAGAATTAGAGGACTAAGGCGGGCTTACAACAAAATGGTAAATAAATGCAACGTAGATGATCAAAGAGTAGAAGCGAAATGGGTTCGATTCACAAAGATGTAGCGTCATAAATAGGGAATAACAATATTAATTATTGCGTCTTGAATTAGATATTCCAGCAGACCTGTCTAAGCAAGCATTAGAATTAAAGGACTAAGGCGGGATTACAACAACATGGAAAATAAATGCTACGTTGAAGTAAAAAGAGTAGAAGCTAAATAGGTTCAATTCACAAAGATGCAGCGTCTGAAATAGGCATGAGCATATTTTATTATGCGTCTTGTATAATATAGTCTAGCAGATCTGTCTGCGTAAGCATTAGAATTAGAGGACTACGGCGGGATTACAACGAGAGGGTGAATAAATGCAACGTGGATGTACAGAGACTAGAAGCGATATAAGTTTAATTGACTAAGATGTAGCGTCATGAATGGGGTATAACAATATTAATTATTGCGTCTTGAATAAGATATCCCAGCAGACCTGTCTAAGCAAGCATTAGAATTAGAGGACTAAGGCGGGCTTACAACAAAATGGTAAATAAATGCAACGTAGATGATCAAAGAGTAGAAGCGAAATGGGTTCGATTCACACAGATGTAGCGTCATAAATAGGGAATAACAATATTAATTGTTGCGTCTTGAATCAGATATTCCAGCAGACCTGTCTAAGCAAGCATTAGAATGAGAGGACTAAGGCGGGATTACAACGACTTGGTATATAAATGCTACGTGGAAGTAAAAAGAGTAGAAGCTAAATAGGTTCAATTCACAAAGGTGCAGCGTCTGAAATAGGCATGAGCATATTGAATTATGCGTCTTGAATAATATAGTCTAGCAGATCTGTCTGCGTAAGCATTAGAATTAGAGGACTAAGGCGGGATTACAACAAAATGTAAATAAATGCAACGTAGATGTTCAAAGAATAGAAGCGAAATGGGTTCGATTCAGACAGATGTAGCTTCATAAATAGGGAATAACAATATTAATTATTGCGTCTTGAATAAGATATTCCAGCAGACCTGTCTAAGCAAGCATTAGAATGAGAGGACTAAGGCGGGATTACAACGACTTGGTCAATAAATGCAACGTGGATGTACAAAGAGTAGAAGCTAAATGGGTTCAATTCACAAAGGTGCAGCGTCTGAAATAGGCATGAGCATATTGAATTATGCGTCTTGTATAATATAGTCTAGCAGATCTGTCTGCGTAAGCATTAGAATTAGAGGACTACGGCGGGATTACAACGAAATGGTGAATAAATGCAACGTGGATGTACAGACTAGAAGCGATATAAGTTTAATTGACTAAGATGTAGCGTCATGAATGGGGAATAACAATATTAATTATTGCGTCATGAATAAGATATTCCAGCAGACCTGTCTAAGCAAGCATTAGAATTAGAGGACTAAGGCGGGCTTACAACAAAATGGTAAATAAATGCAACGTAGATGATCAAAGAGTAGAAGCGAAATGGGTTCGATTCACAAAGATGTAGCGTCATAAATAGGGAATAACAATATTAATTATTGCGTCTTGAATTAGATATTCCAGCAGACCTGTCTAAGCAAGCATTAGAATTAAAGGACTAAGGCGGGATTACAACAACATGGAAAATAAATGCTACGTGGAAGTAAAAAGAGTAGAAGCTAAATAGGTTCAATTCACAAAGGTGCAGCGTCTGAAATAGGCATGAGCATATTTTATTATGCGTCTTGTATAATATAGTCTAGCAGATCTGTCTGCGTAAGCATTAGAATTAGAGGACTACGGCGGGATTACAACGAGAGGGTGAATAAATGCAACGTGGATGTACAGAGACTAGAAGCGATATAAGTTTAATTGACTAAGATGTAGCGTCATGAATGGGGAATAACAATATTAATTATTGCGCCTTGAATTAGATATTCCAGCAGACCTGTCTAAGCAAGCATTAGAATTAGAGGACTAAGGCGGGGTTACAACGACATGGTATATAAATGCAACGTGGATGTACAAAGAGTAGAAGCTAAATAGGTTCAATTCACAAAGGTGCAGCATCTGAAATAGGCATGAGGATATTGAATTATGCGTCTTGAATAATATAGTCTAGCAGAGCTGTCTGCGTAAGCATTAGAATTAGAGAACTACGGCGGGATTACAACGAGAGGGTGAATAAATGCAACGTGGATGTACAGAGATTAGAAGCGATATAAGTTTAATTGACTAAGATGTAGCGTCATGAATGGGGAATAACAATATTAATTATTGCGTCTTGAATAAGATATTCCAGCAGACCTGTCTAAGCAAGCATTAGAATTAGAGGACTAAGGCGGGCTTACAACAAAATGGTAAATAAATGCAACGTAGATGATCAAAGAGTAGAAGCGAAATGGGTTCGATTCACACAGATGTAGCGTCATAAATAGGGAATAACAATATTAATTGTTGCGTCTTGAATCAGATATTCCAGCAGACCTGTCTAAGCAAGCATTAGAATGAGAGGACTAAGGCGGGGTTACAACGACTTGGTAAATAAATGCAACGTGGATGTACAAAGAGTAGAAGCTAAATAGGTTCAATTCACAAAGGTGCAGCGTCTGAAATAGGCATGAGGATATTGAATTATGCGTCTTGAATAATATAGTCTAGCAGAGCTGTCTGCGTAAGCATTAGAATTAGAGAACTACGGCGGGATTACAACGAGAGGGTGAATAAATGCAACGTGGATGTACAGAGACTAGAAGCGATATAAGTTTAATTGACTAAGATGTAGCGTCATGAATGGGGAATAACAATATTAATTGTTGCGTCTTGAATCAGATATTCCAGCAGACCTGTCTAAGCAAGCATTAGAATGAGAGGACTAAGGCGGGATTACAACGACTTGGTAAATAAATGCAACGTGGATGTACAAAGAGTAGAAGCTAAATAGGTTCAATTCACAAAGGTGCAGCGTCTGAAATAGGCCTGAGCATATTGAATTATGCGTCTTGTATAATATAGTCTAGCAGATCTGTCTGCGTAAGCATTAGAATTAGAGGACTACGGCGAGATTACAACGACATGGTGAATAAATGCAACCTGGATGTACAGAGACTAGAAGCGATATAAGTTTAATTGACTAAGATGTAGCGTCATAAATAGGGAATAACAATATTAATTATTGCGTCTTGAATAAGATATTCCAGCTGACCTGTCTAAGCAAGCATTAGAATTAGATGACTAAGGCGGGGTTACAACGACATGGTATATAAATGCTACGTGGAAGTAAAAAGAGTAGAAGCTAAATAGGTTCAATTCACAAAGGTGCAGCGTCTGAAATAGGCATGAGCATATTGAATTATGCGTCTTGAATAATATAGTCTAGCAGATCTGTCTGCGTAAGCATTAGAATTAGAGGACTAAGGCGGGATTACAACAAAATGTAAATAAATGCAACGTAGATGTTCAAAGAATAGAAGCGAAATGGCTTCGATTCACACTGATGTAGCTTCATAAATAGGGAATAACAATATTAATTATTGCGTCTTGAATAAGATATTCCAGCAGACCTGTCTAAGCAAGCATTAGAATGAGAGGACTAAGGCGGGATTACAACGACTTGGTCAATAAATGCAACGTGGATGTACAAAGAGTAGAAGCTAAATGGGTTCAATTCACAAAGGTGCAGCGTCTGAAATAGGCATGAGCATATTGAATTATGCGTCTTGTATAATATAGTCTAGCAGATCTGTCTGCGTAAGCATTAGAATTAGAGGACTACGGCGGGATTACAACGAAATGGTGAATAAATGCAACGTGGATGTACAGACTAGAATCGATATAAGTTTAATTGACTAAGATGTAGCGTCATAAATAGGGAATAACAATATTAATTATTGCGTCTTGAATAAGATATTCCAGCTGACCTGTCTAAGCAAGCATTAGAATTAGAGGACTAAGGCGGGGTTACAACGACATGGTATATAAATGCTACGTGGAAGTAAAAAGAGTAGAAGCTAAATAGGTTCAATTCACAAAGGTGCAGCGACTGAAATAGGCATGAGAATATTTAATTATGCGTCTTGAATAATATATTCTAGCAGATCTGTCTGCGTAAGCAATAGCATTAAAGGACTAAGGCGGGATTACAAAAACATGGAAAATATATGCTACGTGGAAGTAAAAAGAGTAGAAGCTAAATAGGTTCAATTCACAAAGGTGCAGCGTCTGAAATAGGCATGAGCATATTGAATTATGGGTCTTGAATAATATAGTCCAGCAGAGCTGTCTGCGTAAGCATTAAAATTAGAGGACTACGGCGGGATTACAACGACAGGGTGAATATATGCAACGTGGATGTACAGAGACTAGAAGCGATATAAGTTTAATTGACTAAGATATAGCGTCATAAATAGGGAATAACAATATTAATTATTGCGTCTTGAATAAGATATTCCGGCAGACCTGTCTAAGCAAGCATTACAATGAGAGGACTAAGGCGGGATAACAACGACTTGGTAAATAAATGCAACGTGGATGTACAAAGAGTAGAAGCTAAATAGGTTCAATTCACACAGGTGCAGCGTCTGAAATAGGCATGAGCATATTGAATTATGCGTCTTGAATAAGATATTCCAGCTGACCTGTCTAAGCAAGCATTAGAATTAGAGGACTAAGGCGGGATTACAACAAAATGTAAATAAATGCAACGTAGATGATCAAAGAGTAGAAGCGAAATGGGTTCGATTCACAAAGATGTAGCGTCATAAATAGGGAATAACAATATTAATTATTGCGTCTTGAATTATATATTCCAGCAGACCTGTCTAAGCAAGCATTAGAATTAGAGGACTAAGGCGGGCTTACAACAAAATGGTAAATAAATGCAACGTAGATGATCAAAGAGTAGAAGCGAAATGGGTTCGATTCACAAAGATGTAGCGTCATAAATAGGGAATAACAATATTAATTATTGCGTCTTGAATTAGATATTCCAGCAGACCTGTCTAAGCAAGCATTAGAATTAAAGGACTAAGGCGGGATTACAACAACATGGAAAATAAATGCTACGTGGAAGTAAAAAGAGTAGAAGCTAAATAGGTTCAATTCACAAAGGTGCAGCGTCTGAAATAGGCATGAGCATATTTTATTATGCGTCTTGTATAATATAGTCTAGCAGATCTGTCTGCGTAAGCATTAGAATTAGAGGACTACGGCGGGATTACAACGAGAGGGTGAATAAATGCAACGTGGATGTACAGAGACTAGAAGCGATATAAGTTTAATTGACTAAGATGTAGCGTCATGAATGGGGAATAACAATATTAATTATTGCGTCTTGAATAAGATATCCCAGCAGACCTGTCTAAGCAAGCATTAGAATTAGAGGACTAAGGCGGGCTTACAACAAAATGGTAAATAAATGCAACGTAGATGATCAAAGAGTAGAAGCGAAATGGGTTCGATTCACACAGATGTAGCGTCATAAATAGGGAATAACAATATTAATTGTTGCGTCTTGAATCAGATATTCCAGCAGACCTGTCTAAGCAAGCATTAGAATGAGAGGACTAAGGCGGGATTACAACGACTTGGTATATAAATGCTACGTGGAAGTAAAAAGAGTAGAAGCTAAATAGGTTCAATTCACAAAGGTGCAGCGTCTGAAATAGGCATGAGCATATTGAATTATGCGTCTTGAATAATATAGTCTAGCAGATCTGTCTGCGTAAGCATTAGAATTAGAGGACTAAGGCGGGATTACAACAAAATGTAAATAAATGCAACGTAGATGTTCAAAGAATAGAAGCGAAATGGGTTCGATTCACACAGATGTAGCTTCATAAATAGGGAATAACAATATTAATTATTGCGTCTTGAATAAGATATTCCAGCAGACCTGTCTAAGCAAGCATTAGAATGAGAGGACTAAGGCGGGATTACAACGACTTGGTCAATAAATGCAACGTGGATGTACAAAGAGTAGAAGCTAAATGGGTTCAATTCACAAAGGTGCAGCGTCTGAAATAGGCATGAGCATATTGAATTATGCGTCTTGTATAATATAGTCTAGCAGATCTGTCTGCGTAAGCATTAGAATTAGAGGACTACGGCGGGATTACAACGAAATGGTAAATAAATGCAACGTAGATGATCAAAGAGTAGAAGCGAAATGGGTTCGATTCACAAAGATGTAGCGTCATAAATAGGGAATAACAATATTAATTATTGCGTCTTGAATTAGATATTCCAGCAGACCTGTCTAAGCAAGCATTAGAATTAAAGGACTAAGGCGGGATTACAACAACATGGAAAATAAATGCTACGTGGAAGTAAAAAGAGTAGAAGCTAAATAGGTTCAATTCACAAAGGTGCAGCGTCTGAAATAGGCATGAGCATATTTTATTATGCGTCTTGTATAATATAGTCTAGCAGATCTGTCTGCGTAAGCATTAGAATTAGAGGACTACGGCGGGATTACAACGAAATGGTGAATAAATGCAACGTGGATGTACAGACTAGAAGCGATATAAGTTTAATTGACTAAGATGTAGCGTCATAAATAGGGAATAACAATATTAATTATTGCGTCTTGAATAAGATATTCCAGCTGACCTGTCTAAGCAAGCATTAGAATTAGAGGACTAAGGCGGGGTTACAACGACATGGTATATAAATGCAACGTGGATGTACAAAGAGTAGAAGCTAAATAGGTTCAATTCACAAAGGTGCAGCGTCTGAAATAGGCATGAGGATATTGAATTATGCGTCTTGAATAATATAGTCTAGCAGAGCTGTCTGCGTAAGCATTAGAATTAGAGAACTACGGCGGGATTACAACGAGAGGGTGAATAAATGCAACGTGGATGTACAGAGATTAGAAGCGATATAAGTTTAATTGACTAAGATGTAGCGTCATGAATGGGGAATAACAATATTAATTATTGCGTCTTGAATAAGATATTCCAGCAGACCTGTCTAAGCAAGCATTAGAATTAGAGGACTAAGGCGGGCTTACAACAAAATGGTAAATAAATGCAACGTAGATGATCAAAGAGTAGAAGCGAAATGGGTTCGATTCACACAGATGTAGCGTCATAAATAGGGAATAACAATATTAATTGTTGCGTCTTGAATCAGATATTCCAGCAGACCTGTCTAAGCAAGCATTAGAATGAGAGGACTAAGGCGGGGTTACAACGACTTGGTAAATAAATGCAACGTGGATGTACAAAGAGTAGAAGCTAAATAGGTTCAATTCACAAAGGTGCAGCGTCTGAAATAGGCATGAGGATATTGAATTATGCGTCTTGAATAATATAGTCTAGCAGAGCTGTCTGCGTAAGCATTAGAATTAGAGAACTACGGCGGGATTACAACGAGAGGGTGAATAAATGCAACGTGGATGTACAGAGACTAGAAGCGATATAAGTTTAATTGACTAAGATGTAGCGTCATGAATGGGGAATAACAATATTAATTATTGCGTCTTGAATAAGATATTCCAGCAGACCTGTCTAAGCAAGCATTAGAATTAGAGGACTAAGGCGGGCTTACAACAAAATGGTAAATAAATGCAACGTAGATGATCAAAGAGTAGAAGCGAAATGGGTTCGATTCACACAGATGTAGCGTCATAAATAGGGAATAACAATATTAATTGTTGCGTCTTGAATCAGATATTCCAGCAGACCTGTCTAAGCAAGCATTAGAATGAGAGGACTAAGGCGGGATTACAACGACTTGGTAAATAAATGCAACGTGGATGTACAAAGAGTAGAAGCTAAATAGGTTCAATTCACAAAGGTGCAGCGTCTGAAATAGGCCTGAGCATATTGAATTATGCGTCTTGTATAATATAGTCTAGCAGATCTGTCTGCGTAAGCATTAGAATTAGAGGACTACGGCGAGATTACAACGACATGGTGAATAAATGCAACCTGGATGTACAGAGACTAGAAGCGATATAAGTTTAATTGACTAAGATGTAGCGTCATAAATAGGGAATAACAATATTAATTATTGCGTCTTGAATAAGATATTCCAGCTGACCTGTCTAAGCAAGCATTAGAATTAGATGACTAAGGCGGGATTACAACGACTTGGTCAATAAATGCAACGTGGATGTTCAAAGAGTAGAAGCTAAATGGGTTCAATTCACAAAGGTGCAGCGTCTGAAATAGGCATGAGCATATTGAATTATGCGTCTTGTATAATATAGTCTAGCAGATCTGTCTGCGTAAGCATTAGAATTAGAGGACTAAGGCGGGATTACAACAAAATGTAAATAAATGCAACGTAGATGTTCAAAGAATAGAAGCGAAATGGGTTCGATTCACACAGATGTAGCTTCATAAATAGGGAATAACAATATTAATTATTGCGTCTTGAATAAGATATTCCAGCAGACCTGTCTAAGCAAGCATTAGAATGAGAGGACTAAGGCGGGATTACAACGACTTGGTCAATAAATGCAACGTGGATGTACAAAGAGTAGAAGCTAAATGGGTTCAATTCACAAAGGTGCAGCGTCTGAAATAGGCATGAGCATATTGAATTATGCGTCTTGTATAATATAGTCTAGCAGATCTGTCTGCGTAAGCATTAGAATTAGAGAACTACGGCGGGATTACAACGAGAGGGTGAATAAATGCAACGTGGATGTACAGAGACTAGAAGCGATATAAGTTTAATTGACTAAGATGTAGCGTCATGAATGGGGAATAACAATATTAATTATTGCGTCTTGAATAAGATATTCCAGCAGACCTGTCTAAGCAAGCATTAGAATTAGAGGACTAAGGCGGGCTTACAACAAAATGGTAAATAAATGCAACGTAGATGATCAAAGAGTAGAAGCGAAATGGGTTCGATTCACACAGATGTAGCGTCATAAATAGGGAATAACAATATTAATTGTTGCGTCTTGAATCAGATATTCCAGCAGACCTGTCTAAGCAAGCATTAGAATGAGAGGACTAAGGCGGGATTACAACGACTTGGTAAATAAATGCAACGTGGATGTACAAAGAGTAGAAGCTAAATAGGTTCAATTCACAAAGGTGCAGCGTCTGAAATAGGCCTGAGCATATTGAATTATGCGTCTTGTATAATATAGTCTAGCAGATCTGTCTGCGTAAGCATTAGAATTAGAGGACTACGGCGAGATTACAACGACATGGTGAATAAATGCAACCTGGATGTACAGAGACTAGAAGCGATATAAGTTTAATTGACTAAGATGTAGCGTCATAAATAGGGAATAACAATATTAATTATTGCGTCTTGAATAAGATATTCCAGCTGACCTGTCTAAGCAAGCATTAGAATTAGATGACTAAGGCGGGATTACAACGACTTGGTCAATAAATGCAACGTGGATGTTCAAAGAGTAGAAGCTAAATGGGTTCAATTCACAAAGGTGCAGCGTCTGAAATAGGCATGAGCATATTGAATTATGCGTCTTGTATAATATAGTCTAGCAGATCTGTCTGCGTAAGCATTAGAATTAGAGGACTACGGCGGGATTACAACGAGAGGGTGAATAAATGCAACGTGGATGTACAGAGATTAGAAGCGATATAAGTTTAATTGACTAAGATGTAGCGTCATGAATGGGGAATAACAATATTAATTATTGCGTCTTGAATAAGATATTCCAGCAGACCTGTCTAAGCAAGCATTAGAATTAGAGGACTAAGGCGGGCTTACAACAAAATGGTAAATAAATGCAACGTAGATGATCAAAGAGTAGAAGCGAAATGGGTTCGATTCACACAGATGTAGCGTCATAAATAGGGAATAACAATATTAATTGTTGCGTCTTGAATCAGATATTCCAGCAGACCTGTCTAAGCAAGCATTAGAATGAGAGGACTAAGGCGGGGTTACAACGACTTGGTAAATAAATGCAACGTGGATGTACAAAGAGTAGAAGCTAAATAGGTTCAATTCACAAAGGTGCAGCGTCTGAAATAGGCATGAGGATATTGAATTATGCGTCTTGAATAATATAGTCTAGCAGAGCTGTCTGCGTAAGCATTAGAATTAGAGAACTACGGCGGGATTACAACGAGAGGGTGAATAAATGCAACGTGGATGTACAGAGACTAGAAGCGATATAAGTTTAATTGACTAAGATGTAGCGTCATGAATGGGGAATAACAATATTAATTATTGCGTCTTGAATAAGATATTCCAGCAGACCTGTCTAAGCAAGCATTAGAATTAGAGGACTAAGGCGGGCTTACAACAAAATGGTAAATAAATGCTACGTGGAAGTAAAAAGAGTAGAAGCTAAATAGGTTCAATTCACAAAGGTGCAGCGTCTGAAATAGGCATGAGGATATTGAATTATGCGTCTTGAATAATATAGTCTAGCAGAGCTGTCTGCGTAAGCATTAGAATTAGAGAACTACGGCGGGATTACAACGAGAGGGTGAATAAATGCAACGTGGATGTACAGAGACTAGAAGCGATATAAGTTTAATTGACTAAGATGTAGCGTCATGAATGGGGAATAACAATATTAATTATTGCGTCTTGAATAAGATATTCCAGCAGACCTGTCTAAGCAAGCATTAGAATTAGAGGACTAAGGCGGGGTTACAACGACATGGTATATAAATGCAACGTGGATGTACAAAGAGTAGAAGCTAAATAGGTTCAATTCACAAAGGTGCAGCGTCTGAAATAGGCCTGAGCATATTGAATTATGCGTCTTGTATAATATAGTCTAGCAGATCTGTCTGCGTAAGCATTAGAATTAGAGGACTACGGCGAGATTACAACGACATGGTGAATAAATGCAACCTGGATGTACAGAGACTAGAAGCGATATAAGTTTAATTGACTAAGATGTAGCGTCATAAATAGGGAATAACAATATTAATTATTGCGTCTTGAATAAGATATTCCAGCTGACCTGTCTAAGCAAGCATTAGAATTAGATGACTAAGGCGGGGTTACAACGACATGGTATATAAATGCTACGTGAAAGTAAAAAGAGTAGAAGCTAAATAGGTTCAATTCACAAAGGTGCAGCGTCTGAAATAGGCATGAGCATATTGAATTATGCGTCTTGAATAATATAGTCTAGCAGATCTGTCTGCGTAAGCATTAGAATTAGAGGACTAAGGCGGGATTACAACAAAATGTAAATAAATGCAACGTAGATGTTCAAAGAATAGAAGCGAAATGGGTTCGATTCACACAGATGTAGCTTCATAAATAGGGAATAACAATATTAATTATTGCGTCTTGAATAAGATATTCCAGCAGACCTGTCTAAGCAAGCATTAGAATGAGAGGACTAAGGCGGGATTACAACGACTTGGTCAATAAATGCAACGTGGATGTACAAAGAGTAGAAGCTAAATGGGTTCAATTCACAAAGGTGCAGCGTCTGAAATAGGCATGAGCATATTGAATTATGCGTCTTGTATAATATAGTCTAGCAGATCTGTCTGCGTAAGCATTAGAATTAGAGGACTACGGCGGGATTACAACGACATGGTGAATAAATGCAACGTGGATGTACAGAGACTAGAAGCGATATAAGTTTAATTGACTAAGATGTAGCGTCATAAATAGGGAATAACAATATTAATTATTGCGTCTTGAATAAGATATTCCAGCTGACCTGTCTAAGCAAGCATTAGAATTAGAGGACTAAGGCGGGGTTACAACGACATGGTATATAAATGCTACGTGGAAGTAAAAAGAGTAGAAGCTAAATAGGTTCAATTCACAATGGTGCAGCGACTGAAATAGGCATGAGGATATTGAATTATGCGTCTTGAATAATATAGTCTAGCAGAGCTGTCTGCGTAAGCATTAGAATTAGAGAACTACGGCGGGATTACAACGAGAGGGTGAATAAATGCAACGTGGATGTACAGAGATTAGAAGCGATATAAGTTTAATTGACTAAGATGTAGCGTCATGAATGGGGAATAACAATATTAATTATTGCGTCTTGAATAAGATATTCCAGCAGACCTGTCTAAGCAAGCATTAGAATTAGAGGACTAAGGCGGGCTTACAACAAAATGGTAAATAAATGCAACGTAGATGATCAAAGAGTAGAAGCGAAATGGGTTCGATTCACACAGATGTAGCGTCATAAATAGGGAATAACAATATTAATTGTTGCGTCTTGAATCAGATATTCCAGCAGACCTGTCTAAGCAAGCATTAGAATGAGAGGACTAAGGCGGGGTTACAACGACTTGGTAAATAAATGCAACGTGGATGTACAAAGAGTAGAAGCTAAATAGGTTCAATTCACAAAGGTGCAGCGTCTGAAATAGGCATGAGGATATTGAATTATGCGTCTTGAATAATATAGTCTAGCAGAGCTGTCTGCGTAAGCATTAGAATTAGAGAACTACGGCGGGATTACAACGAGAGGGTGAATAAATGCAACGTGGATGTACAGAGACTAGAAGCGATATAAGTTTAATTGACTAAGATGTAGCGTCATGAATGGGGAATAACAATATTAATTATTGCGTCTTGAATAAGATATTCCAGCAGACCTGTCTAAGCAAGCATTAGAATTAGAGGACTAAGGCGGGCTTACAACAAAATGGTAAATAAATGCAACGTAGATGATCAAAGAGTAGAAGCGAAATGGGTTCGATTCACACAGATGTAGCGTCATAAATAGGGAATAACAATATTAATTGTTGCGTCTTGAATCAGATATTCCAGCAGACCTGTCTAAGCAAGCATTAGAATGAGAGGACTAAGGCGGGATTACAACGACTTGGTAAATAAATGCAACGTGGATGTACAAAGAGTAGAAGCTAAATAGGTTCAATTCACAAAGGTGCAGCGTCTGAAATAGGCCTGAGCATATTGAATTATGCGTCTTGTATAATATAGTCTAGCAGATCTGTCTGCGTAAGCATTAGAATTAGAGGACTACGGCGAGATTACAACGACATGGTGAATAAATGCAACCTGGATGTACAGAGACTAGAAGCGATATAAGTTTAATTGACTAAGATGTAGCGTCATAAATAGGGAATAACAATATTAATTATTGCGTCTTGAATAAGATATTCCAGCTGACCTGTCTAAGCAAGCATTAGAATTAGATGACTAAGGCGGGGTTACAACGACATGGTATATAAATGCTACGTGAAAGTAAAAAGAGTAGAAGCTAAATAGGTTCAATTCACAAAGGTGCAGCGTCTGAAATAGGCATGAGCATATTGAATTATGCGTCTTGAATAATATAGTCTAGCAGATCTGTCTGCGTAAGCATTAGAATTAGAGGACTAAGGCGGGATTACAACAAAATGTAAATAAATGCAACGTAGATGTTCAAAGAATAGAAGCGAAATGGGTTCGATTCACACAGATGTAGCTTCATAAATAGGGAATAACAATATTAATTATTGCGTCTTGAATAAGATATTCCAGCAGACCTGTCTAAGCAAGCATTAGAATGAGAGGACTAAGGCGGGATTACAACGACTTGGTCAATAAATGCAACGTGGATGTACAAAGAGTAGAAGCTAAATGGGTTCAATTCACAAAGGTGCAGCGTCTGAAATAGGCATGAGCATATTGAATTATGCGTCTTGTATAATATAGTCTAGCAGATCTGTCTGCGTAAGCATTAGAATTAGAGGACTACGGCGGGATTACAACGACATGGTGAATAAATGCAACGTGGATGTACAGAGACTAGAAGCGATATAAGTTTAATTGACTAAGATGTAGCGTCATAAATAGGGAATAACAATATTAATTATTGCGTCTTGAATAAGATATTCCAGCTGACCTGTCTAAGCAAGCATTAGAATTAGAGGACTAAGGCGGGGTTACAACGACATGGTATATAAATGCTACGTGGAAGTAAAAAGAGTAGAAGCGAAATAGGTTCAATTCACAATGGTGCAGCGACTGAAATAGGCATGAAGATATTTAATTATGCGTCTTGAATAATATATTCTAGCAGATCTGTCTGCGTAAGCAATAGCATTAAAGGACTAAGGCGGGATTACAAAAACATGGAAAATATATGCTACGTGGAAGTAAAAAGAGTAGAAGCTAAATAGGTTCAATTCACAAAGGTGCAGCGTCTGAAATAGGCATGAGCATATTGAATTATGCGTCTTGAATAATATAGTCCAGCAGAGCTGTCTGCGTAAGCATTAAAATTAGAGGACTACGGCGGGATTACAACGACAGGGTGAATATATGCAACGTGGATGTACAGAGACTAGAAGCGATATAAGTTTAATTGACTAAGATGTAGCGTCATAAACAGGGAATAACAATATTAATTATTGCGTCTTGAATAAGATATTCCAGCTGACCTGTCTAAGCAAGCATTAGAATGAGAGGACTAAGGCGGCATTACAACGACTTGGTCAATAAATGCAACGTGGATGTACAAAGAGTAGAAGCTAAATGGGTTCAATTCACAAAGGTGCAGCGTCTGAAATAGGCATGAGCATATTGAATTATGCGTCTTGTATAATATAGTCTAGCAGATCTGTCTGCGTAAGCATTAGAATTAGAGGACTACGGCGGGATTACAACGACATGGTGAATAAATGCAACGTGGATGTACAGAGACTAGAAGCGATATAAGTTTAATTGACTAAGATGTAGCGTCATAAATAGGGAATAACAATATTAATTATTGCGTCTTGAATAAGATATTCCAGCTGACCTGTCTAAGCAAGCATTAGAATTAGAGGACTAAGGCGGGGTTACAACGACATGGTATATAAATGCTACGTGGAAGTAAAAAGAGTAGAAGCTAAATAGGTTCAATTCACAAAGGTGCAGCGACTGAAATAGGCATGAGGATATTTAATTATGCGTCTTGAATAATATATTCTAGCAGATCTGTCTGCGTAAGCAATAGCATTAAAGGACTAAGGCGGGATTACAAAAACATGGAAAATATATGCTACGTGGAAGTAAAAAGAGTAGAAGCTAAATAGGTTCAATTCACAAAGGTGCAGCGTCTGAAATAGGCATGAGCATATTGAATTATGCGTCTTGAATAATATAGTCCAGCAGAGCTGTCTGCGTAAGCATTAAAATTAGAGGACTACGGCGGGATTACAACGACAGGGTGAATATATGCAACGTGGATGTACAGAGACTAGAAGCGATATAAGTTTAATTGACTAAGATATAGCGTCATAAATAGGGAATAACAATATTAATTATTGCGTCTTGAATAAGATATTCCGGCAGACCTGTCTAAGCAAGCATTACAATGAGAGGACTAAGGCGGGATTACAACAACATGGAAAATAAATGCTACGTGGAAGTAAAAAGAGTAGAAGCTAAATAGGTTCAGGGTGAATAAATGCAACGTGGATGTACAGAGACTAGAAGCGAAATGGGTTCGATTCACAAAGGTGCAGCGTCATAAATAGGGAATAACAATATTAATTATTGCGTCTTGAATAAGATATTCCAGCTGACCTGTCTAAGCAAGCATTAGAATTAGATGACTAAGGCGGGGTTACAACGACATGGTATATAAATGCTACGTGGAAGTAAAAAGAGTAGAAGCTAAATAGGTTCAATTCACAAAGGTGCAGCGTCTGAAATAGGCATGAGCATATTGAATTATGCGTCTTGAATAATATAGTCTAGCAAATCTGTCTGCGTAAGCATTAGAATTAGAGGACTAAGGCGGGATTACAACAAAATGTAAATAAATGCAACGTAGATGTTCAAAGAATAGAAGCGAAATGGGTTCGATTCACACAGATGTAGCTTCATAAATAGGGAATAACAATATTAATTATTGCGTCTTGAATAAGATATTCCAGCAGACCTGTCTAAGCAAGCATTAGAATGAGAGGACTAAGGCGGGATTACAACGACTTGGTCAATAAATGCAACGTGGATGTACAAAGAGTAGAAGCTAAATGGGTTCAATTCACAAAGGTGCAGCGTCTGAAATAGGCATGAGCATATTGAATTATGCGTCTTGTATAATATAGTCTAGCAGATCTGTCTGCGTAAGCATTAGAATTAGAGGACTACGGCGGGCTTACAACAAAATGGTAAATAAATGCAACGTAGATGATCAAAGAGTAGAAGCGAAATGGGTTCGATTCACAAAGATGTAGCGTCATAAATAGGGAATAACAATATTAATTATTGCGTCTTGAATAAGATATTCCAGCAGACCTGTCTAAGCAAGCATTAGAATTAAAGGACTAAGGCGGGATTACAACAACATGGAAAATAAATGCTACGTGGAAGTAAAAAGAGTAGAAGCTAAATAGGTTCAGGGTGAATAAATGCAACGTGGATGTACAGAGACTAGAAGCGAAATGGGTTCGATTCACAAAGGTGCAGCGTCTGAAATAGGCATGAGCATATTGAATTATGCGTCTTAAATAATATAGTCTAGCAGAGCTGTCTGCGTAAGCATTAGAATTAAAGGACTAAGGCGGGATTACAACAACATGGAAAATAAATGCTACGTGGAAGTAAAAAGAGTAGAAACTAAATAGGTTCAATTCACAAAGGTGCAGCGTCTGAAATAGGCATGAGCATATTGAATTATGCGTCTTGAATAATATAGTCTAGCAGATCTGTCTGCGTAAGCATTAGAATTAGAGGACTAAGGCGGGATTACAACAAAATGTAAATAAATGCAACGTAGATGATCAAAGAGTAGAAGCGAAATGGGTTCGATTCACACAGATGTAGCGTCATAAATAGGGAATAACACTATTAATTATTGCGTCTTGAATAATATATTCCAGCAGACCTGTCTAAGCAAGCATTAGAATGAGAGGACTAAGGCGGGATTACAACGACATGGTAAATAAATGCAACGTGGATGTACAAAGAGTAGATGATAAATAGGTTCAATTCACAAAGGTGCAGCGTCGGATAGATAGTGACGAAATAGGGCGGCGTTGGCTCAAATGGTAGCACGCGCGCCTAGAGATCTCGAGGGCGCCGGATCGATTCTCGGTTCCTGCGTCTCCTTTTGTGATTTTCTTCTCTCAAGTCAAGTCTCACCCCGTTACATAGCGCCGAACGTGAGGCACCAATGTAATGGAGTGTAAATCTGGTCAATTAATAACGCGCTAAACGACTGGATCGCGTTCCCTCAGTGGAGCGGAGGACTCCTCTACGCCCGAGAAACACCTCCGTTGCATGCAGCTGTCTTAGCTGCTTCTGTTTTGCTGGGTTTACGCGCCGCCCGGCGCGTGCTCGGCTGCTCAACTGAGTTAGATACTAAAAAATAACGCCCGCAGAGGCGGCGGTATTCGTAGGAAGGAACAGGAATCGGAAGTAAACGAGCGAGGTTAAGAAATGAAAATGCACGTAAAATAATAAGACTAAGTTATATTTTACTAGCGCGTCAAAACCGTGAGATTACAAATATAAAAAATGATAATAATACGCGAGTCGCACGCGTACATCGCCGTGAAGGTCGCGCGCGCCGGATCACCCTCGCGCGGGTGATATACACACTCATGCACACAATCACAGTCACTGCGCGTCACACAAACCTTCTCGTTCTCTTCGCCAACGCTCCTGATCCCGAACAGACTGCAGGACTAGACGTTGCTAGACCGCTAAGCAGGGAGATCAGGAAACCCGGACTCTGCGTCACACTCACACACAAGATATAATTCGATCCACTGGACACAGCACAGCACACGAGATCACGAGCGAAGTCCTGTGTTTACTTTCCGAAGTCCGAGAGCTATCTGAGCACGCACCTGAAGGATTAGCCCGCGCGCTTGCTCTCTCTATCTCTCTCGCTGTTATTCCCGAATTCGCACGTGTTTTTCTTCGCGCGTACGAGTCTACCCTGTTTCTTCGCGGCGCAGTGGTATATGTCAGTGAGAAGTTCAATTAAAAGAATAAAGAGTTTGAAGATATACTGTGTCTCTGTGCCCAAAGTCGCCCTCGATGAGGTTTGAGAGGTGAATTTAAAGAAAAGTTCATTAAATATATGTATCCGATTCAGTAAGTTTAAGTCTATCATTTACAATGCTCTTTGAATTGTAAAAAGGCTACTAGACATGTTACCTATAAATATGTAACCTAGATGATTCGGATTTAACTGTTTTCGTTCATATTTTCACATCCAGGCTCATACGAATTTTTTAATTGAGCAAGTCAAATTTTATTTATAGCCAGTTACGCAGAAACTACTATCTCTAGCACATTGTATTTCTGGTTTCTAGCATATTTTTACATGGAGAAAGTGATAAGTATTTTAGCTTTTTAGTCAAGGCATTATAATTAGAATTTTGACTTTTAAAAGTAAGAGATTTGGAGACCGATACCTGTTTCTTCATTTTTGCATTTTAACTCATTCGAAAACTAACAGGTCTAGATCTAGAGAGCTCATATTTTGCATATAGATTTCTTTTGTGATTGTGACACTTATGTGAATGCAAACTCATACTATACGACTAAATAATTATCATGGGTGTTGTAGTCGAACACAAAAGTATTTCAGTTAACGTTGATTCAACTTTAAATATCTTTTCACAATCACAAAAGAAATCTATATGCAAAATATGAGCTCTCTAGATCTAGACCTGTTAGTTTTCGAATGAGTTAAAATACAAAAATGAAGAAACAGGTATCGGTCTCCAAATCTCTTACTTTTAAAAGTCAAAATTCTAATTATAATGCCATGACTAAAAAGCTAAAATACTTATCACTTTCTTCAAGTAAGAATACACTGGAAACCAGAAATACAATGTGCTAGAGATGTCAGTTTCTGTGTAACTGTCTACAAGCAAAATTTGATACGCTAAATTAAAAATTCATATGGGCCTCGATGTGAAAATATTAATGAAAACAGTTAAATCATAATCATGTAGGTTACATGTTTTCTAGGTAGCATAGTAAGTATCTGTGTAAAATTTCAGTTGTATAGCTTTTTTATAATGCAAATTAATGGCATTGTAATGATAGACAAACCCACTGACTCTTATACTGAAATTTTCTTCAAATTCACTATGCAAACCAATGATGACGACATTGAACATTATTAATATATTTATTAAAAAATAGTTTTGAGGGAATTAGTAACATGTTCCATCCCTATAAAATATTAGCAGATGTTAGTGTGCCGCCCAAAACTTATGGTAGATTTTCTACCAGTGTTATTAGACAGAGATAGAATCAAGAGCGCGCGAAGCGACTTAGCTTTTTATATATAGTATATATAAAAAGCTAAGTCTTATTGGAAATTGCCTTCTGACCATACCAAATGGTATTTCATCTGGTGATGGAGCTAAATCGATACAAGGCAATAATACTTGTTTACCGGAATATTTTCCAGTAATAATTTCTCCTATAAGAACATATTGTTTCATATCTTTAATTACACCGGCACACAAAATAAAAAAAGTTGTCTGCGCGAGAAATCAGACCTATCTATCTTTATGTTTTTCGGGTCGCTGAATTCGAATATAAGGTCAGTTAGGCCCCATCACGTCAGGGTCAAGGTCAGTTCAAGGTCAAACTGAGAAGAAACAGTTTAAACCGATTAAAATGTCATATCAAAACTTTCCAAAAATGGAAAAAGATACCGAAAAATTGTAAAAAATCTTATTTAATCACATAATATCTTCCTTGTGTACAGAGAAAAGTTGCTTTCATTTATATTTTTTTCTTATTTTGCTTTTTTCCACTAGCTTAGTAACTCTCGATGACTTTCTTTACTCCTTTTTTCTCTTGTAACGAATTCTTTTTACTTCAAATGACCTATGCAATGGGTTTCTTTTTCTCTTTTTGTTATTTGTTTTAATGTCTCTCTTCAGTGTCCAGCAAAAATCTGCCATCATGTTGACATTCCATCTTCCTTGGTATCGATTCTCCATTACACTTATATCTTGATGAAATCGTTCTCCCTGTTCTTCACTGACATCTCCTAGATTAAGAGGGAAGTAATCAAGATGGGAATGTAAGAAATGCATTTTATAACTCATCAAGCAACGCAAATTTTTGAAATTCTCCAACATTTGTTCAACTAGTTCCTGATAGTTCTCACTCTTTTTATTTCCTAAAAAGTTCTCACGAACAGTTTTAAAACTTTGCCATGCTGCTTTTTCTGTGTCGTTTATTTTTGTGATAAATGTTTCGTCTTCAAATAGAGTACGAATTTGAGGACCATCAAAAATACCTTCTTTTAATTTGGCTTCACTTATTGCGGGAAACTTTTCTCCTAAATACTGGAAACAATCGCCATCTTTATCCAGAGCTTTGACGAACTGCTTCATGAGGCCAAGTTTGATATGAAGTGGTGGTAGCAGATAGTTTGATGGGTCAATCAATGGCGTACGTATAATGTTCCTCGATTCTGGTTCAAAATGTGTTCTAGTTGGCCATACTTTCTTAACGTAGTGATTTACCCTGTCTCTACTATCCCATAAACACAAGAAACAGGGATTTTTAGTAAAACCTGATTGTTGTCCTAAGATCATGGTTGCAATTTTAAGATCACCACAAATTTTCCATTGATGTTCCAAGTACTTTATTGTTTCCAATACAATTTCTAAATTTTCATAAGTCTTTTTCAGCTTAGTCGAGTGAGCTATGGGAATGGATGCAAACCGGTTTCCGTTGTGAAGCAGAACAGCTTTCAGACTTCGTTTTGACGAATCAATAAAAAGTCTCCATTCCTCGTCTTTATACGTATTCGGTTTTATTGCATCGACTAAACCTTTAACATCTATACAATATACCAACGAATTCTCTTCATCGTTCGTAAAAAAATTCCTAAATTCTTTTTCTCTATCTCGATAAAAAGAGGCCGTTGTTCCTTTTGCTAACAGATTTTTCATTTTAAGAACTGACGCTAGATATTCTCCTCCATATTTAGGTAATCCTAAATTTCGAATAAGATCACTTAACTCTTCTTGGTTAAAGGTTTCTGGAGCTTTTTTTGTACTAGCTGGCAGGTATTCTTCGTTTGAGGATTCTTCGTCAGATTCTTCTTCAACCTCAGAACCTTCTTCGTCACAGGACTCATCAACTTGCATTTCTTCTACTTCGCCTGAGTGGTCCACATCCATGGGTTCGATACTAACAGTTTTATCCCTGACTTCTATTCTCACAGGTTTCACTACTGAAGAAACGTCTGCGTATACAATTTTAGATTTAGTAGCCGTGTTAAAACCTTTGGTATTAGTCATACAAAAATAGCAGTCATTTTGACACGTTGGATAAGACCATATCATTGGTTTTGTAAATTTCAAGTTTCTTTCCGTTTTATCTCTTTCCCAGCGTGTTACCATCGTATAACATCTACTGCAAGCTTTTTGTGGCACCCAGTTTACATTTTGATTGGCAGTTTACGTTTTACTAAAAATCCCTGCTTCTTGTGTTTATGGGATAGTAGAGACAGGGTAAATCATTACGTTAAGAAAGTATGGCCAACTAGAACACATTTTGAACCAGAATCGAGGAACATTATACGTACGCCATTGATTGACCCATCAAACTATCTGCTACCACCACTTCATATCAAACTTGGCCTCATGAAGCAGTTCGTCAAAGCTCTGGATAAAGATGGCGATTGTTTCCAGTATTTAGGAGAAAAGTTTCCCGCAATAAGTGAAGCTAAATTAAAAGAAGGTATTTTTGATGGTCCTCAAATTCGTACTCTATTTGAAGACGAAACATTTATCACAAAAATAAACGACACAGAAAAAGCAGCATGGCAAAGTTTTAAAACTGTTCGTGAGAACTTTTTAGGAAATAAAAAGAGTGAGAACTATCAGGAACTAGTTGAACAAATGTTGGAGAATTTCAAAAATTTGCGTTGCTTGATGAGTTATAAAATGCATTTCTTACATTCCCATCTTGATTACTTCCCTCTTAATCTAGGAGAAGTCAGTGAAGAACAGGGAGAACGATTTCATCAAGATATAAGTGTAATGGAGAATCGATACCAAGGAAGATGGAATGTCAACATGATGGCAGATTTTTGCTGGATACTGAAGAGAGACATTAAAACAAATAACAAAAAGAGAAAAAGAAACCCATTGCATAGGTCATTTGAAGTAAAAAGAATTCGTTACAAGAGAAAAAAGGAGTAAAGAAAGACATCGAGAGTTACTAAGCTAGTGGAAAAAAGCAAAATAAGAAAAAAATATAAATGAAAGCAACTTTTCTCTGTACACAAGGAAGATATTATGTGATTAAATAAGATTTTTTACAATTTTTCGGTATCTTTTTCCATTTTTGGAAAGTTTTGATATGACATTTTAATCGGTTTAAACTGTTTCTTCTCAGTTTGACCTTGAACTGACCTTGACCCTGACGTGATGGGGCCAAACTGATTCCGGATTTGGATTCAGCGACCAAAAAAACATGAATATATAGCATTTTAATTTTTTTAACCGTTACTTCCCAATTTGACCTCGAACTGACCTTGAACCTGACGTGATCGGGTAAAACTGACCCCAGATTCAGATTCAGCGACCAAAGAAACATAAATGTAAAGCATTTTTATTTCTTTTAACCATTTCTTCTCAGTTTGACCTTGAACTGACCTTGAACCTGACGAGATGGGGCCAAACTGATTCCGGATTTGGATTCAGCGACCAAATAAACATAAATATATGGCATTTTAATTTTTTTAACCGTTACTTCCCAATTTGACCTCCAACTGACCTTGAACCTGACGTGATCGGGTAAAACTGACCCCGGATTCGAATTCAGCGACCAATAAAACATAAATGTATGGCATTTTTATTTCTTTTAATCATTTCTTCTCAGTTTGACCTTGAACTGACCTTGAACCTGACGAGATGGCGCCAAACTGATTCCGGATTTGGATTTAGCGACCAAATAAACATAAATATATGGCATTTTAATTTTTTTAAACCTTTTCTTCTTAATTTGACCTCCAACTGACCTTGACCCTGACGTGATGGGGCCTAACTGACCTTATATTCGAATTCAGCGACCCGAAAAACATAAAGATAGATAGGTCTGATTATTCGCGCAGACAACTTTTTTTATTTTGTGTGCCGGTGTTATCAATCTTGTACTATTACAAAGACCACCATCAATGTCTAAATTTCTCAAGCAACTAATTATTTCACCTTTTTTTAATATTAATTTATGTGGTGGCAATCCATTAAGTATTAATGAATTAAAAAATTCTGTAAGTATCGTGTTTGTCAATTTGTCATCTGCGTCACTTTGGATTCGATCATCACTATAGTATATATAGTGGTCTCCATCTATTCTTTCAACTATACTTCCATTTATTTTTAATACATTAGAATTTAATGGTGACAATATCACTTTATTTTTTATGTCAAATAATTAGGATCAATTTTATGTCGGAAAATGTCTGTCATTGAATCATTTTCAGAAATAAATTGTTTCGGAATTTCTCTTATATTATTTTGTAATTCAATTTCAATTTTTAAATTTATTACCTGGATTTTGTAATCGTAGATTCTCACTTAATGATAGTCTTGAAAATTTTGATTATAAAAAACTCCCTTTTACACATGTTTCAAGGATTTTTGTTCTGTTTCTATGCCGTACTATAAGCAGGGTTTGTTTAAAGTCACCAGATGATACAATAACTTCCCCTGCATAAGGAAGGTCATTTTTACATATATCTTTATCAATTGCTTCAAAAGCATGTTTTGAAACCATTGATGTTTCATCCCAAATTATAATTTTTACATTTTGTATGTGTCCACCATATTTTGAATTAGGACAAATATTACATGTTGTTTGTTCATTAATATTTAATGGTAATTTGAAAATACTATGGACAGTTTTTCCATTATATAATAAATTAGCAGCATAATGATCAGATCATAATTTTTTTTTTATTGGTAGACAAAGAATTAATTAATGTTTCTAAATTTTCACTATCTTTACATACTTGTAATTCGTTATTATATTCTTCATCATCTTAATTATTTTCAATACTAGATATATGGAAATTATTTAATCTTAACCCATATAATAATAAAATACTTTCTGTTTTTAAGGGTCTTTGTTCTGCTTAAATTTTTGGTAATTTCGAGACCATAAAGTGACATCGTATAATTCTAACGAATTAATAGGTCTTTAAAATACAAGAATGTATGCAAATAATTCACACATGGATTTTGGAAACTTTATTTCTTCAATTTTACCTCTGCATATTATTTGTAGAGCTGTTAATTGTGTTAGATACATTTTATCAAACTTTTGTATCATCTCAAATACCGTTGCGCATTCACCAACATACTCTAATTGTTTATCCGAAATTGTACTGATTATTATTGTTCTTGCTTTTGGGTCAATCTTTTTCCAATCTACTTCTTTATCTTTACAAGTCTCAGTTATCGTATTGACTGCTGGATCTTCACACTTTTTATACTCTAATAAAATCATTAGTCTAATTTTCCAAATTATGTAGTTTGCAATATCAGAAACAGATATCAAAATATTATCAATTTTTGCTTGTTTAGCCATTTTTACGTTTGCTTCTTGTTTAACACTTGTATTTTCGTGTGTTTGATTTTTATTAACTAATTTTTTACTTAATGCACTGAGAAAAACGATACAATAAAGATTAAAATAACTTGAATAAAAATTACTATAATCTTGAGTAATGGCGGGACATACTCGCTCTATGAGATATTTTCTTTTAAGTTTTTTTTTAACACCCTCGGTCATAAAAATTGTTATACGTACATTAAAAATTGCTACATTATATAGTAAAAATCATTTTATGAATTCCCTCAGGTGTCAGAATTTGAGGTGTCTTTATGAAAGTTAGTTTATGCAGTAATTAGAGTTCAAAATCTATTATTTTTCGTTTATCTGATATTATCAAGTCATAATATATTATTCGCTAGTATTATTTATTTATTTCCCTTAAATTATTATTAATGTTAACTTAAAAGTAAACGTGATTAATATATCAGATCTGAAATTCGTTACATAACAGTTCTGTTTAGGTAAGTGGTCAGCGCGCTCGACTCCCATGCCAGAGGTTCAGGTTTGATTCCCGTCGCCGCAAACAAATTTCTAATTTCATTTCTTTCTTCCACTATATGATATTAAATAAAATAACAATAATAATAAAATAATAATAACCGATAAGCGTGTAAAATGGATAAACCAAGAAAAAAATTTAATGTTTTTAAATTTCATCTCAGCATAAAAATTACTATGTAATATAGTAATTTTTATAACAGTGCCCACAAGTATGTCCCGCTATTACTTAAGATTATAGTACTCAAGTTATTTTAATTTTTATTATATCATTTTTCTCAGTGTGCAACTTGTTCGATTGTTTCTTCGGTTGCTATTTCAAGTTTTACTTTAATCTTATTTTATTGACTCATTTATACATAAGTTTAACCTCAAACTTGCTACGTGCTCTATACTAGTACTTTACCACGTGTTTCACTCGCCGATGTATATCTTTTTTGTCTTTAACCCTTTCTGACCGGTTAATCTTCACTTGAAAAATTTCTTCTATCGGACTTTTCAACACGAAAATTTAAATTCAAATGCTTCACAAGTATATAATTTTTTTTTTTCGAACAATTTTCTCCTTTATTTTTATTGCTCAATTATTTTTACTGTGCGATTCATTTTGTTAACAATAATCGTTAACTACTTTTCCACGTGGCTCTTCTTCTAACCTCTAAATTTTTGAATATCCCTCACATGACTAGAGAGTCGATGTGTGGGATAAAATAATAATACAAATCAGCTCTGCAACCATTTTGGAAGGTTGGATCAATAAATAAACTCTGTTCAGGTTTAAATAATAATATAGTATATTGTGAAAGATAAGTCTTGCTTGAGAACCCAGTAGTCGGCACGTCCGATTACATCGGAGTCTTGGCGTAGAGAGAGAGAGAGAGAGAGAGAGAGAGAGAGAGAGAGAGAGAGAGAGAGAGAGAGTGTACAGTTCAGCGCTGCATAGTCTGACTCTATGTACGAGGGTATACAGTATAGTGAGCGCTTAGAGTATATACTTGAGTCATGTACAGTGCGTTCACTCTCGCGTGAGCTCGCCTCGTTGCACGAAATTGTCGTCAACCAGTAGATGGTGCAACGTATACCTTTTTGTATATTACGACTGTGTAAATTCACATATTACAACAAGGCCTTTCGCCTCAGGCTTAAAAACTCTACTTTTGCTCCACTTTTTCGTAGGCGAAAAGCTTGTTTTCGATGCACGTGTTATAAAAAAAAGTTACCTCACGCTGAAAAAAACACGATTTTCTATTCATTAATCATGCATAAAAAAGGGTCTTTTTCCTGGAAAAAAGCCCTAGAGATGCTGATTTCAAGGTTCTCAAACTCTTTCTAGATCTCAGCGACACCAGTCAGGGTGGACTGGCATGAATCGTGGTTCAGCCTATCTTTCTCATCCTGTCTATAAGCGTCGCCTCTAGCTAATATGTAAATATACCGATTCAAATCAAGTCGAGATTCTGTAATGCATCTGTAAATTTTATCTCTTTCTGACAAAAAGTCAGTAAAAGCCATGGTAAACTACGAGTAACGTTTTCGTCTTGAAGTTATAGTCCGTAATGGGTCGAGATGTTATATGGTGATTGTTAAGGTAGCGTTAAGTGTAATTATCCATTTGTCGAAAATGAAAGCAGGAAATCCTGTTTATACCCGGCTGAAAATAATCATATCGTAATCACATGAGTGTTCATATGATTATCATAATTGTTTTACCCCTTGATACTTGATACTTATCAATTATCTTTCTTTGTACTGCTGATTTGTAAGTTGCATCGAGAATTTATTTTTACATAAATATTACATTGAAAAAAATCCGGATTTGTGGAGATTTGTACCCCGAACCTCAAGATTATGAAGCAATCGTTTTACCACCGAGCCATCGTGATCTTTGATATTGTCGATTACTTTAGTAGAATGAAATAGGCATTATATCTTACGCACCCTTGTATGTTTTATTTATTATTACTCAATTACTATTAGTGTATTTTAATAAAATAAACTCATTATAATTCCCATCGAAATGTTCGCTCCTTCTCGAAGGCAGCTGCCTTAACACCTTAGTAGCTGACCGGGTGATGGGCTTATGAGAGCAGCACTCCCCATAAACGAGCGGAACGCTGCTCTCTAACTAATCAAGCGAACCGCCGTGTTGGCCGTGCGGTGCGACCCGTGAGCCGCCAAAAGGAGAACCTGGGTGGCGAGGCGATCTGAAGTTGCATGCGGAAGTGACCTGACCCATCTTTGGCTTCCGCTGACGTGCGAGACGGGAGGCCAGAATCTAGCCAATGCTGGTCAATCGGCTTAGGCGAGTGCGTGATATCGAATGACGTCTGCCGGAAACTCTTCAGAGAGCCGAGCACCTTCGTTCGTGGTGGGAGGTTCGAGAGAGCCGAGGTAGACTAGTTCGATAGCGCGTGCTATACGTACTCGGTATGATGTGCCCAGACTGGTACCGACTTCAGTCATGTGTTGGGGCCATGTCAGCTGCCTCTATAGACAGGGGGATCCGGGTGGTCGGACACATGCCGGGATGAAGAAAACTACTAAACATGAAGACCAATAACGAACATCAAGAAAATACACAGGAAATCCTGGAATTGGAAACCCTAAGGGTGCCAACAGCACAAGATGGTGGATATCCAATCCACAAAGCAAGCAGCAGTACCAGCATAGCCAGCGCCATGAGCGCAGCAGAGTACCGGTTCGAGAAGAAGGCACCGGTAGATGAAGAGAGCCAGACTATAAAGGAATGGCTAGAAGATCATGCCAGCCTGCGAGACAAGCTACTGGAAATAAGGCGCACGACCAGAGAAATGATGAAAACTCTGGAGAAGCAGAAGAACGTGAATATTACGATTAAGGATGGATTACCTATTATAGCATCCATCATAATCGAAGCTCTCACGACCCTCGACAAGATGGAAGATGCTGTAAAGAGGCAGTCCCCCCGACAACCCAGAGCGGTCAATCAAAAGCCTCAGAGGACGATAAAGTCGAAGAAGAGGGAACGGGCATCATCCGACGGAGGAGATGGCACCCCCGCCAAAAAAGACAAGAAAGAGGACAGAAGGGCACCCTCCACGAGCAACAAAACTGCAGAGGCACAAGAGCCTTGGCAACTAGCGGCAGGGAGAAAGGCAAAGAAGAAGGAGAAGAAAAATCAGGAGCAAGACCAGCCTCAACAACTGAGGAAAAAGGCAGAGAGGACCCCGCGGCGGAGAGGAGATGCAATCGTCGTAAGATCGGAACCGGGAAAAACTTACGCCGAGATCTTGGGACAGATCAAGGCAAGAGTAAAGCCGGAGGAGCTGAATGCGGAGGTTAAGTATCTCAGCAAGACAAAAGAGTTATGATAAAATGGAATCACTTAAAACGGCCATCCAAACCGCCATTGGAAAGGCAGGCACAGTCAGGGGAAAGATCTCCAGAATCACACTGGAAATTAGGGACATCGACAGTCTTACGACGCAGGACGATGTCCGCAGTGCTATCACAGCCGAGATGGGCGAAGCAGATGCCAAAGTCCATCTGTTCGAGCCGAACACGAGGGAGCAGAGGGTGCCAGTGGCCGAAATAAATCAGACGCTCTGCTCAAAAAAGGGAAGATCCGTATCGGCTGGATAAACTGCCGAGTGAGGGTTCGCGCGAACCCCACGCGATGTTATCGCTGCCTCGGTTACGGACACGTAAAGGCGAGGTGTAAAGGACCCGACAGGAGCGCCAACTGCTGGAAGTGTGGCGCGAGTGGACACAAGGCAGCATTATGCACTGTGCCAACCCAACAAAGGAGGTGTTTCTTATGCAAAGACGCTAAGATGGCCGAGGACAAGACGGTGCATGCACCAGGCACCGGCACGTGCGCGGTCTTCCGGGCGGCCTTAAAAGCGGGGAAAACGCAAGGATAATGGCGCAGATACTTCAAGACAACCTGCACAGAAGTAGGCTCGCCCACGATCTCCTACCGGAATTTGTCGCAGATGAGAAAGCGGACATCCTCCTGATAAGCGAACAGTACACGGATCGAGACACACTCGGCTGGGTGTCCAACGATGCAAGGACCGCCGCAGTCTGGGTGCCCAGGCGCGGAATCGCAGAATCAGGGACGGGGGATGACTACGTACGGGTAAGGGTGGGCCGCATCACTTACTTCAGCGTATATCTCTCACCGAACCTTACTGCGGCGGATTTCGCGATACGACTAGGGGTGCTAGAGGTCGCAATAAGAGATATATCCGGGGAACTCGTCATTGGGGGCGACTTCAACGCGAGGGCCACGGAATGGGGTATGCCGACAACGAATTGCAGAGGCAGGGCCATCCTCGAGGTGGCAGCTCGACTAAGCTTAGTGGTAGCAAACGAGGGAAACACCACTACCTATCGCAGACCAGGTTTTGGGGAATCTATACCGGACGTAACTCTCGCAAGCGAAACAACAATCCGCAAAATCAGGGATTTGCATGTCATGGAGGAATATACTGCAAGTGACCACCAGTATATACTATTTGACATCCAGGACGACCACAGAAACAGGACCAGAGAAAGAAAAAAGCAGACACCACGGTGGAATACCCGGCGCGTGAACCGGGACAGACTTGCTGAAGAGATGCAAAGGGCGGAGCTCCCATCAATTGGGCTCCCTCAGCAACTAAGCGGACGCGAAAAAGCCGAAGCACTAGTAGAACGTACAAAACGTCTCATCACGGAGTTGTGCGACGCAGCTAAGCTAAGGGTGTCTTACGGCCATATAAGACACCCGGTATACTGGTGGACGGAGGAAATTGCAAAACTCAGAGAAGATTGCTTTCACGCTAGGAGGGAGGCTCATAACGCTCTGAAAAGACAAAGGCCCGAAGCCCAGGACTTGTACGAGAGACACGACCGATCGCGAAAAAGGCTGAGGGACGCGATAAAGGAAAGTAAGCGACGCTGTTGGGCAAAGATTGTCGACGAAGTGGAGAAAGATCCGTTTGCCGACGGATATGCGATCGTTACCCGAAAGATAGGCGAAATGAAACAAACGGAGCCCATGGAGGCAGAAGTGATAGAAAAGGTAATCGATGGGCTATTTCCCACACACCCCATCAGACCTCAGGCAGAAAGAATGAATGTGCCGATAGATGAGATACCTCCTTTCACCGAGGGCGAGCTTATCGCGGCAACCTCATCCCTGAAAAGCGGCAGAGCACCAGGACTGGATGGTATTCCGGTGGAAATGCCGAAAGTCGTCGCAATCCAACGGCCGGAGCTGCTACTGGAAATGTACAATCTGTGTCTGATACAGGGTGTATTCAGCTCGAGATGGAAAAGGGCAAGATTAGTCCTTATCGAAAAACCGAAAAAAGAAGCGGACGCGGACACTTCTTATAGACCATTTAGTCTATTGGATACGATAGGAAAGACGCGCCGTACGCGAAGCGGGAGACCTCTCTGATAAGCAGTATGGCTTTAGAAAAGGACGATCGACCATAGGGGCCATTAGAGAGGTAACAGACACGGTGAAGAGGGTAGAAGAGGTTAGACACGCGACCAGAGACATCGTAGTTTTGGTAACGTTAGATGTAAAAAACGCGTTCAACTCAGCAAGATGGACCGACATACATGATGCCTTAGAGTCTTTCGCTGCCGCAATACATTATGCGTCTTACGGAAGATTATCTGAGGGATCCGGTTATAGAGTATGACACGAAGCAGGGACGTTGAAGAAGACCTATAACTGCAGGAGTAGCACAGGGTTCGATCTTAGTGCCGGACTTCTGGGGCATCTTGTACGACGGGCTTCTAAAACTCGAAATGCCGGGAGGCGTGATGCTTGTGGGATACGCAGATAACGTAGCCGCCGTTATAACGACACGTAACGTGGACATCGCGCAAGCGAAACTAAACGCGATTATGAGTAGAGTGCTATAGTGGATAACGAAACACGGCTTGACTTTAGCGCTTAATAAGACCGAAATAGTCCTCCTGACAGGAAAGCGCATACCTACCATCATACCGATGAAGGTAGGCAGCCAGACTATAACGACGAAACCATCAGCAAAGTATCTAGGGGTAACTCTGGACACGAAGCTGAACTACGGAGAACATCTAAATCGCGTCTGTAAAAAAGCCATGACTAGGATAGGTCAGCTTAGTCGACTCATGGCCAACGTGCGCGGGCCTAGGCCAACAGTCAGGCGGCTACTCATGGCGACCACCAACTCTATCCTATTATACGGAGCAGAGGTGTGGGCTAACGCGATGAGTATGAATAAGTATCGGAACAAGATAACGGCTGTACAGCGAAGGGGGGCCCTTAGAATAGCATGCTCCTATCGGTCGGTCGCGGCCGAGGCATCGATGGTAATCGGGGGGGTAATCCCCGTGGATCTTCTTGCGACTGAACGCAAGCGGATCTACGAGGCTCGCTTGGCGTCGAATAGCATCTAGATCGCCGCGGAAGAAAGAGAAAAAACAATGCGCAATTGGCAGACTAGGTGGACCGAATGTCCAAAGGCTAGGTGGACTAGGCTCCTTATTAAAGATGTATGCCCGTGGATGGACAGGAAGTGGGGGGAGGTTAACTTTTACCTTACCCAGTTTCTCTCCGGTCACGGATACTTTAGAAGCTACCTGTTCGCGATGAAGAGGGTGGCATCACCGGGGTGTAAGTACTGCGGTGACGAATGGGACGACGTGAGACACACGTTTTTTGACAGCCCACGCTGGGCCGAGAAACGTAGAGTACTGGTGCTGACGATAGGGGCGTTCACGGCCGAGACTGTAGCTGAAACGATGCTTGATAGTAAGCAGAACTGGGATGAGATAACGGCGTACGTGGAGACGGCTCTCCGCGCGAAGAACAATGACGGTTGCTTGCAAGACTAGTTGTCGGCTAGAATAGTTTAAGACAGGCGACCCCTCGAAGGAATGCGAAAGCCGCTACCGGGGGGGTTTTCGCGGCCTTCTGAGAGCGGGAGTTTTAATGAGTATGCCTGGTGTTGTCCCGCACCAGGAGAGCCTCACACACGGGGAGTCTCGCACGGCTCCTGTCATGGTGCATTATGCATTCCTCCAACTCTCCGGATAAACAAAAAAAAATAACAAAAAAAACTCATTATGATTAATTAATAATAAATAAAGCATACAAGGACGTGTTAGATAATATAATGACTATTCGATTCTACTAAAGTGATCGACATCAATATGAGCACTTATATGATTATCATATGATTATTTTCAGCCGGGTAATCAGGCAAAGTTCAAGCTAGGTATCAGATCTGTAGTATATTTCAATTAATGTTTTTTTTAAGTTCTATTGTTTTTCATGCAACTTCATATTATTGATTGTAAATAGTAACTATCATTCTAAATAAACCTACGTTTAAGTAAACATCTTTGCACTTTCTTCAAGTTTACTCTGTACATACACAATATTTTGGTGTCAGAATTGGTTTCAAAAATACACCAATTACTTGATTTCCTATATTCAACTACAATAACACACAGAGAGAAATAGTGAAAAGTGCATATTTTCATTACAAGTCAGCATAACCATGTCGGACGTAGATGTACCTTCTACTGCATTGATTGCTGCTGTGACGAAGGCGTTGGCGGATACTCTGATGATTGATATTCTACAAGTTACCAATTCTGTTACAAACCAGCCTGAATCTTCTCAAGCTCAACCCAAAGCTCCTCCGATCAAGTATCAAGAATATCGTTTGTCCGACGGAACAAGAGTCGACGATTATTTTAAGAGATTAGAGTGGGCATTACAACTGAGTAAAATTTCGGTAGAAGAATACGGTAATTTCGCTCGAGTATATATGGGCAAAGAACTTAATAATGCTCTGAAAATTCTTGTTGCTCCTGACACCAGAAAGTCGTACGTGTCAACAAATTCGCACTGTTTTAATTACACATTTCGACGTCGAGAAAAATAAATATGCAGAAAGTGTTAAGTTCCGACAAATTGTATAGCTACAGGATGAATCCATTGCTAATTTCTCACTACGATTAAAGCAAGGAGCTACATTCTGCGAATACGACACATTTCTCGATAGGATGCCGATTAAACAGCTCCTACATGGTCTCACCGATCGTGATATGCGCGACGAAATAATCGCCAAGAAACCTACTACATTCAAGGACGCTTACGAAATAGCACATATATCCGAGTCAAGTCGTCAAACAGCGGATAAGGTTACCTCTACTTCTAATAAGATACATGCACTATCTTATTCAACGACGCATTTCGAGCATAAACGGAATGCTTCACAAACATCGTGCAGTGCTTCTCGGAAGCAAGATCATGGTGAACAACAAGGTCAGTACGCTTGTTATGGATGCGGAGAACATCACAAACGCAGTGAGTGTCCATTTCGTACTTCTGAGTGTCATAAGTGCAAAAAACGTGGGCACATACAGCCAAAGTTTGCAGAGCTTCATCTTCGCATTCTTCTTCTCAAATACAAAGTACTGAAGAGCCTGCACAACAAATAGATACATTGAAATGTTTCAACGCAGTCGAAGAAATCCACGTTATTGATTCTTGTGGTAATAAAATACTCCAAGTGCTCATTGAAGGCCATAAATTAAATATGGAATTAGATTCTGGTGCACCATATGGTTTCATTAGTAGCGATACATTTCGTAACCTCAAACCTAATTTTCAATTGCAGCCAACTTGTAAGAAATTCATGAGTTACTCACAACATCGCCTCAACTGCATCAGTACTTGATCTGTTAATATCTCATTAGGTTCTACATCTCGTTAACTTCCGGTCTACGTTATTCAAGGCTGTTACGATTCTTTATTTGGTCGTGAATGGATCGCACAATTCAGTCATAAAATTGATTGGACCGAACTCTTTTCTCAAATCATGGTTAATGCCCTTTCTACTCTTCCACCTTCATTAACTCGTGATCAACAAACACAGCTAGATCAACTTTTGACAAGGTACACTGAAGTTTTTGGTGAAACAACTAGAAAACTTACTGGACCTCCAGTTAAGGTACATCTTAAGCCTGGAACTTCTCCTCTTTTTGCTCGTGCTCAAGATATAGCATATGCGTTACGCGACAAATATTCTAAAGCAGTTGACGCTAAACTTGCGTCTGGATTTTACAAAAAAAGTTGATTTTTCCGGGTGGGCTTCGCCTACACACATCGTTATTAAAAAAATGGCGATATTCGTATAACTGACAATTATTAACCTACGTTGAATCCATGTATAATAATAGATGAATGTCCTATTCCAAAATTAAAAAAGGGCCAAAATTTATGCACATCTTGATATTACAAATGCTTATACTCATCTTCCTGCTGACGACGAGTACAGCCATGCTTTAACCCTCAATACTCCTACACATAGGTTATTCGTCCTACACGAGCTGTTTACAGCGCAGCTAACGTTCCTGCAGTTTAGCAAAGTCGATTAAAAGAAATCTTGCAAGGTCTAAAGAACGTTGAAAACTCTTTCGACGACATCATTGTATGGGCTGAAAGTTTCGAAGAATGTTGATTATCCTGGAAACGTGTTTGATCCGTCTTCTTGAAAATAGCGTTCGTCTCAATCGACGTAAATATAAAAATGAAAAATCACTTCCTATTCTTTGTACCAGTCGAATGGCTAATTATGCTGATTATTTAGCTCATTTCAACTACGATATTAGGTTCAAGCCAACTAAAGCTAATGCAAATGCAGATTTTTGTTCACGTGCTCCACTTCCTTTAACGGTTGACGCTATTGAAGAAACTTGATTCTTCTGACACATTTATTATCAACCAGAATAATCAGTTTCCTGTACGAGCAGAGCAGATTGCGAAGGAAACTCGTAAAGATTCTAACCTAGGTACAATTATTCAACTACTCGAAGCTGGTCAAGATCTATCTCGTCATGGATACAAAGCGCCTGAGTCTTCTTATGGTCTTCTTATCTTCAAATTGCTTGATTTTTGAACATCGAGTTGTGATTCCATTGTCTCTTCGTCAAGCAATTTTAAACGACATTTGTTCGGTGCATTTAAGCATTGTCAAAATAAAAGGTTTGGCACGATCATTGGTTTACTGACCAGGAATTGATGCAGATATTGAACTTATTGCTAAATTTTGTGCTGAGTGTGCCAAGCGTGCTCATGCTCCTCCTAAATTCAACACACATTATTGGAAATATCCTAAAGGCCCATGGGAACGTATCCATATAGACTACGCTGGACAAGTAGCTGGTAAAATGCTTCTGATGCGTATAGTAAATGGCTTGAAGTCAAGGTCACAAGTTCCAGTACTAGCACTGCTACAATCGATATTCTCGATCAGTTATTCGCTACTTGTGGTATACCTAGTATTGATGTTTCAGATAATGGCCGTCAATTCGTTTAAGATGAGTTTGAAACATTTCACAAGATAAGTAGAGTGAAATATCACTAATTTACTGCTCCTTATCACCCTTCGATAAATGGTCAAGCAGAAAAATGCGTGGGTACATCAAAAAGAGCTTTACTTAAATTTGATACGACACAAGATTCTTTGCAACGGAACTTGAATAAGTTCTTGAGACAATATAGAAAAGCTCCTCATTCAACTACTGGACAACCACCTGCTTTATTATTTTTAAAACAAACCATTCGCACACGATTAGATCTTGTTCGACCCGAACCTATCAACGAGAAGATTTCTGAGAAACATCAAGCTGATTTTATCAATACGTACCACTTGAACATGTTTATTTTCTTTCCGGTAATCCAAAATTAGATAAATGGATTCCAGGACAAATTAATTCTCGTCTAGGAGATCTACATTATGAAATCAGTTACATGGATAAAAAGTATAAACGACACGTCGATCAAATTCATGCTTTTACAAAGAAATCAGAAGAAGGGGAAGAAACAAGAAAGAAACTAGAAAGAGTAACATTTTTTGAAGATAAAATTGGTGCTAATTTGACAACGCTTTCCACCACAAGCACACGACATCGTACTCTATTTTACAAAAATAACGTAACTCCAAGATCTATGAGTGCACAACAAGAAGTAAATACTGAAGTAATTACACCATCATATAAGGCTCCTTTGCCTTATCAGACTGTGTCGTTTAAAGAATCACCGACTATAGATGCTACGTCAACTCAAAATCTTTACCAATTTTAAGTGTTGAGATATCTACGACTACAACGGAAGCTCAATCCTCAACATCTCACACATCTCTTCCAACTTCTGTAAATGATTCATTCCAAAATCTATCTACCTCTGCAACTCTTCGAGAAGAGTTTACGTTTTAAACTCAAGATCAACGGACTGAACGTTTACCTCAAGAACAGTTATTTTTCATTCCAAACACACCGCCGATTCGACGATCATCTCGGATACGCAAATCACAAACTATTTATTCTCCACCATGATAATTAAAGAAATCTTTATAAAGGAGGGAGGAAATGTAGTATATTTCAATTAACGTTCTTTTTAAGTTCTATTGTTTTTCATGCAACTTCATATTATTGATCGTAAATAATAACTGTCATTCTAAATAAACCTATCTTTAAGTTAACATCTTTGCACTTTCTTTAAGTTTACTCTATACATTCACAATAAGATCCTTGTTTATAGTAAGTTGCATCATAGGGAACCAGGGAAGGTAAATTTTTATCAATTAAGATCTTGATGAAATTAGCATCTTTAGATGAGGAGAGTTGAAATCA